>NC_064922.1:679483325-679793325 GCF_023897955.1 Schistocerca gregaria
CTGTTCCTCTCCGCCCTTTGGATGACCCCACCCCTCCTGGCAATTCCCTCCGTCCTCCCCCCACCGCAGAGGACATCATCAGGTTCGTCACAATAGTGCTCCAGAACGTCCATCCCTTTCAGCGTCCCCACACCCTCCACCAGATTACCCTCGCTGCCCGTTCCGTGTTCCACCTCAACACCTACGCCACCTATTCCCACAACCAGGCCCATTTCACCTTCTCCCGTCTCGACACCCTCGTTTAAATTCCCATTATGGCACGACAGCACCGTATCCTGTTCAATAACATCCGCTCCCTTCCCACCAACAAGCACCTCCTTATGCATACCCTTACGACCCACCGTGTGGATGCCTTCCTTCTGAACGAAACCTTTCTTCAGCCCCACCACACCGTCCACACCTCGCCCTACCTCCTTCACCGGTCTGACAATCCACTCCAGATAGCGCGTGGCGGAGTTGCCATTGGCCACCACCGCCAGATCCCTGTCCGGCTCCAACCCCTCCTTCCTGACCCCACAGAACACTTGATCCTTAGTCTCTTCTTCCCCGGCCTTACCCTTACCTGTGCCACCATCTATGTCCGCCCCGCTGCACCTATTCCTTTCGACTTCCTTTCCCACATCGACCGTACCTTCTCCTCCTACGTGATCGCCGCCGACCTTAACATCCATAGTCGTTCTGCCGCCCAGTTACGGCGGTGGCATCGGTTCCTTGCCACCCTCCAAGGCGACGTCCTTCCAATTCCCCAACACACCCGCCCTGAATCCAATACCACTCCCGATGTCGTCCTAGCCTCCCCCACCCTGCTTGGCCGCATAGCGGTGGACGTCCTTGATCCCATTGGCAGTGACCATCTCCCTGTCCTCCTCACTGTATCAGACGGTCGTCGCCCCCGTCCCGACCCGCGCCATGACCCTCCCCCGAAATATGTCCATGACTACTCCCGTGCCAACTGGAATGCCTACCGGGACTCCCTTGCTCTCCAGGTCGATAGCCACCCCCTCACCTACCACCAACCTGATGACGTTACCCGTGCTGCCTCCTTTCTCCAGCAGACCTTGTCTGAGGCCGTGGAGGCCCACGTCCCTACCATTGCCATCCATCCGCACCGCCCCACCTTACCCCCACAGGCCGTCCTTCTCCTGCGTGAATCCCGCCGGCTCTACCGTGCCTTCCTTCACACACGTGACCAGGACACACTACGACGCCACCGGCAACTACAGCGACACATCAGGAACTTACTCACGGCAAAGAAACGCCGGGACTGGCGACAGACATGCACCCGTCTTAATGCCACCTTACCTATCAACTCGTCCAAGTACTGGTCAGCCTTCCGCCGCCTTACCGGATCTAAACCCTCTCCCTACTACCCTCTCCTTCATGATGACCACCCCTTCCCTGATGCCCTTAGTAAGGCCAACCATTTCGCCTCCTACCTCTCCGATATCCTTACCATCCCTGACGATCCCCAGTTCGATTATTCCCTCTTTCCTGATGTCCGTGATCGAACTGATACCTCTGTCCCCCCGCTTGCTCCTGGCTTCCAGTACTTGGACAACATCACACACACAGAACTAAATACCCCAATCACCACTCAAGATATCATTGCTACACTTCGCCCTAAACGCAACACTGCTCCCGGTCACGATCGTGTTACTTACCGTCACCTCCGTGAAGCTCCTGCCTCCTTCCTCTCCACATTGGCCAGGCTCTACAATGTGGTCCTGTCCACCGGCTACTACCCCGACCTGTGGAAAACCTCCCGGATCCTGATGTTCCTCAAGCCCGACGAACCGCCTTCCGCTGTCTCCTCCTACCGTCCCATCAGCCTTACCTCGGTCTTCAGCAAGGTCCTGGAATCCATTCTTACCCACCGCCTACACAAGCACCTTCACCAACACCGCCTCCTCCCCCCTACCCAATGTGGCTTTCGGCCGTCCTTCTCAGCCGATGACCTCCTCCTTCACCTCACTCACCTCCTCTCCGAACAACTCAATTCCCGTCGTTCCGCCATCTTCCTTTCCCTCGACCTCGAACGCGCATATGACCGTGTGTGGCATTCCGGTCTCCTTTTCAAGCTCCAAACCTTTGCTCTTCCTCTCAACTATGTCCGTCTGGTCGCTTCCTTCCTTTCCCACCGTCCTTCCTATGTCACCATCCACAACACTGATTCCTACACCTTCTACCCCTCCGCCGGTGTGCCCCAAGGTTCCGTCCTTTCCCCTCTTCTCTACCTCCTTTACACGGCAGACATGCCTCCACCTGCACCTCCCCTACACCTTCTCCAGTACGCCGATGACACTGCCTTCCTTGCCCTCGCTCCCACCCTGCAACGCTCCCAGCACCTTCTCCAATCCTATCTTGACCGGTTCACCACTTGGTGTAACCAGTGGTTGCTCAAGGTCAATCCTTCCAAGACCCAGGCGATCATTGTAGGCAAAACCACTCGTTCCTTCCGTCTCCTTGATTTCTATCTTACTATTTATGGCCGTCCCATCACCCTCACACCTACTCTCAAGTACCTTGGTGTCACCCTCGACCGTCGCCTCTCCTGGAACCCACATCTCCGGACGATCCAAGCCAAGGCACGCTCCCGCCTCCGCCTCCTTAAGCTCCTTTCTGGCCGTACATGGGGTCTGGACCCTTCCACCATCCTCTACACCTACAAGTCCCTCATCCGTCCTATCCTTTGCTATGCTCATCCCGCCTGGATCTCTGCCCCTCCTACCTTCTACAAGTCCATTCAGATCCTAGAACGCCATGCGCTCCGCCTCGCCTATCGCATCCGTCTCCCTTCCCCCACGCGGATCCTCTATGACCTGATTCCCTTCCCGCACCTCCTCCTTTTCCTCGAACGGTTACGGATCCTCTACACCTCCCGCAAGCTTGATCCTCCACACCCTCTTGTCTCTCCCATCCTCTCCCACCCCAACCCGCTGCCGCGCCTGCATTCCTATATCCCACCTGCTCTCCATCTTTACACCCTCCACACCCTCTCCCTCGGTGGCTTCCGTCAACTCCCCCTCCCTGATGATGCCCTCCTCCCCTCCATCTACCCCTCCTACCAACTTTGAGCCTTACCTTCCCTCTCCTCTCCTTTTCCTGTGGGCACCCTCTCTCCCTTCTCTCCCTCCCTCCCCTCCCCTTTCTCCTTGGGCTTCCACTCCCCCTACCCTCCCCCTTCTCCTCCATCCCTCTCCTCCACTGGCATCTTCCCCTCCCCCTCTCTCTCCTCTTCCCCACGCCTTTTCCCCTTGGCAGGCCACGACTCTGCTGTCTTCCATCTGTTACTTTCATCGTCCTACGCCGAAGACCATCGCATGTGTTTGTGCCTCGACTCTCCTGCAGTGTGTTTGTGTTTCGTCGTTTGTGCTCCGCTGGTTCACGTGTGGCCATCTGCCATCTGCGTTTGTGCACCGTGTTTCTCCGCTTTTATCCATTGTGCTACGCACGTGACCGACTCCGTTTTAACTCTGTTATTGTCTACTGTTTGTACCCCGCCGTCTTGATTGTTTTTATATCTCACTCATCTCTGTTCTGTGTATACTCTGAGGCCGAAGAGCGGCATACCTGGTCCGCTGCCGGCCTACCTGTTTGTCACAGGTATTAAAATCACAATAAAGAAAAAAAAAAAAAAAAAAGATAGTATTTGAACCAGTCTTATTCATTTGCGAATTTCATGCATTCCTTCTTGCTGGTAACAGTGCCTTGCAAATCACTCAATTCATGTTTTCTAGCCAAACGTGCTGCTCCTGATTGTTTCGTACATCATGCATTAGTGGTCATTATCAAGACTGTGTTGTGTGTCAGCTTTTTATGGTCATCAATTGCACTCTGCTTGTGCTGCTCACTCATTCTTGTAACTCAAAGTACGTCGTTGTCATCCAATCCTAGCACTTGCAGCAGGACAAATCAACTGGCTCGTCACCGTGCCACTCGGGAAACTTCCGCAAGGCTTTCATGACATGTCGCAATCAAAGTCCTTCCACAACATTTCTGCAACGCGGCGGGTCACGATACCGAAAGTATGACTTATGCTTCTGATCTATAATAAAACCACCACTCGGAAAGCGCTACTCCCTTCCCACATCCCTCAGAATGTGGTGAACGATCATCGATTACAACCAAGATGCAATGAATCTCGGTCGCATGCCTCACGCTCAGGGACAGTGCTACCACTCATCATCGTGGTTGCGTCTACTCCAGCTTTGAACTAGAGAGAGTTGAAGACATACTACAGAAATGATCCTGTGAAGTATGATCTTGCTTGCAAGCTATCACCGCTCGCTACTTATGCCACGAGACCGTCAACACGCCCTACGAGAATACGACACACTCTTCACATTCGCGATTTACTTATCGAAGAATTACTTAAGCTCGGACATTCTGCAAAGAACCTAGTTCTACTCCTATTTGGCCGCCATGATCTAACCTTTCCTCACTCAACTATTCTGTGCGCTACCAGTGCTTTTTGCATCCGAAATCAGAGACCATTGCCTCAGGCGAGACTGTATGTAAACACCGCTTGCAGCTCCGGCCGCTAGATGGGGGCCTGGGGCACATACAGTAGCATTCTATGGCGCAAGCAGACATGCCAAATAGTCACTGAAAGAGAAACACACAAGAGGGCAGTCATAGGACACTTGTGCTTTCTTTAAAACCGCCTCTCTCTTCGAAAATTTTCGCACCGCAATAGCGTATTCACCTCGCCCTAACAGTGCCAACTCTTGTCGATATTTGGCCACTTCCTCTTTCGCTTCACCTTGCGTCTTACTTGATACCCCGCCCAACAGCTGCTGATACACGCTACACGCAATTAATGTGTTTCTCTCTGTATCTCTTTTCGCCTACCACGAGTATTGCTTTTCCTCACATGGCAATTATGAAAACACCCACAGCTAAACAAACACTTCCATTCAGCATCACGTCCATACTATCAGTCATACACCAGTAATTTCACAGCTACTTGCTCCACTAATACATTTCTTAATGTTACTGTTAAACAGATGAAGAATCAAAGTATACAACAAGTCTCTATGAACATCACTGTCAGGACATTATACGCATACCATGCCCATCTTCATGCTTCAACTATGATGGCCCATGTGCTATGAATAAAGAAATTTCTCATCAAATATCAAATAATTTTACAACTATATAACTACTCCGACTAGCCCCTTACTAAAACTCTAGATGTTTAGCAATCCCGCCATCAATCTCAGAATAATCGCAAGCAGTGCTTTCATCCCATGAGCACTTCTTTGCAAACAAAACCACAAAACTACTTTTTATACTAGCTTCCTTGTCACAGTGAACAGGGAACTAATGCTAGTGCCCCAGTTTACTCAAAAACTTTTTCGCTTGCAACATATAAACAGCCAACTTGAACCTCTGGGATTTTCAAACACACACAGAAAACTTAATTCCACAGAAATTTAGGAGTAACAGTGGTTGCCTGACATTTTCATACATACTCAAATAGCTACTTCTATGCACTTCACACAATGTTCTCATCATGTTCCACCAGAGAACACAGTTATCACCATGAACGGATTCTGGTAAAAGAGCCTTCAAACCACAAACAGCCTGATCAAAGTGATTATCTCCACATCCTCTGCCAATATCATGTCACTCTATACCTGAGGAGGGAAACTACAATGCAGGGGAAGGAGCTTCGTTGTGAGCACTGTCCTGGTATTTCATCATTAACTCTTCTCAAGCCAAGTATGCACCACCTCTGTGTATGGCTGGGTCAATCAAAAAAGACAAGCAGCATCAACAACTCACAGGACACTATGAACATTTTTACCATTATCTGCACCACCTTCCACTGATTTACTGAAGAAGAAACTGCAAAGTCTGGCCAATTTTGTACACCAGTAATCTTGAAAACATTGGAGTCAACAGCAGATACATAGTTTCCAAGACTGTACCTAGGAACAACCCTTCAATTTCAAGATTTACATCTCACTGAGGCACATCACATCATACCCAAACTACACCTAGCAGGAAATTGCTACTCTATTCATTTCCAGCTATCTATGTCATATTCAACAAATGTCTCCCTCCCACCTACATCTTCTACAAAACTGAGTACATTGTTATGAACAAACAACCAATGCCATATTATGGCAACAATCCAGTGCCACTATTATCCACTCTCTTGAAAACAATTGAAATACTCATCCTGACCAACTATCCACCATCTTCAACCCAAATCTCACTCACACCATACCCACAAATCACAAACTTGTGCAGTAAAAATAATTTTGGGTTTCAAAACTCAATCTACTAATCACATACCAGTATTACTTACAACGCCTATCATTCATCATTCACTTCCAAATATCAGCTTATATGCTGTTGTGCAATTAAAGTGCAAATAAACACTAAACCATATAGCACTGAGGTATAGAAAGCGTTCACCAAGAGTTTCCACAATTATGCCTCTTGTGCCTCACACACACACACACACAAATGTAACAACTCTTCACAATACAAAGCATTCACCTTCACCTCTGCACAATATTGCCTGCCATACATTATCGCAAGCACCACTCACATTACAATTCCTTTATGCTATTTCCAGATTAGTCTCCTGCCATTTATACAACTCAGACATTAAATAGCTCTCTTTCTCTTTACACTATCGTCTAACACACTGCACGCCATTTCAGGGCAAATGTACTTGTTTCATTATACTGCGACATGGCCTGTTACAATTTCAAATCAAGCAAAAACATCTACCTGATCCAACGTGCTCCGCTACTCCACACAACACAATCTACCTCTTCCTATTTACACACATTATTGCTTACATTACGTTTTACTTGTGATTGTGGCTCAGCAATAGCCGAGCACTACGAAAAATACATTACAGACTCATTTAATGTTCCCCTCCACGGAAATCTTTAGTAAAAGGCGAAAGATTTATTCGATTTGAAGGGAAACCAGAGTGCCGATCAACGCACTCACTTCCATACTTATGGCTGCTTCTCTAGTACTTCTGCGCGAGAACGCGGAAAATTCTTTCCCTCTTGTCCACTTCTCTACCGTCAACAGACTTCCAGTGTTATGCAAGCACAAACCGCAAAACTAACTGCCAACGCTGAAATACGTGTCTGCCAAATGAGGTCGCTATTACTCTTTACATAACTATTTTCATCATTTCTGTCACCATCCAAGCTGCTTCATTACCTCACCTGCCGCCAGATGGCAGCACGCCTAATTCCTGTCGGCGACCCACCGTTTGACATACAACGTTCGGCACACAACTGCCCGCAGTGCTCTGCATCTAACACTAATCTCTCTCCTCCCCACCACACTCGTTCACTGAAAAAACTGACAACTAGATAGTTCTTTGTACGCGAAACTAGGCCACATCAGACGCAACGTGTATGTAGATGTGTAGTGCAAGGGAAATATCCCCTGCTCCCACACAACTAATACTAGCTGACAACAGAAACAAAATTTCTGTCGATAGTATTTGAACCAGTCTTATTCATTTGCGAATTTCATGCATTCCTTCTTGCTGGTAACAGTGCCTTGCAAATCACTCAATTCATGTTTTCTAGCCAAACGTGCTGCTCCTGATTGTTTCGTACATCATGCATTAGTGGTCATTATCAAGACTGTGTTGTGTGTCAGCTTTTTATGGTCATCAATTGCACTCTGCTTGTGCTGCTCACTCATTCTTGTAACTCAAAGTACGTCGTTGTCATCCAATCCTAGCACTTGCAGCAGGACAAATCAACTGGCTCGTCACCGTGCCACTCGGGAAACTTCCGCAAGGCTTTCATGACATGTCGCAATCAAAGTCCTTCCACAACATTTCTGCAACGCGGCGGGTCACGATACCGAAAGTATGACTTATGCTTCTGATCTATAATAAAACCACCACTCGGAAAGCGCTACTCCCTTCCCACATCCCTCAGAATGTGGTGAACGATCATCGATTACAACCAAGATGCAATGAATCTCGGTCGCATGCCTCACGCTCAGGGACAGTGCTACCACTCATCATCGTGGTTGCGTCTACTCCAGCTTTGAACTAGAGAGAGTTGAAGACATACTACAGAAATGATCCTGTGAAGTATGATCTTGCTTGCAAGCTATCACCGCTCGCTACTTATGCCACGAGACCGTCAACACGCCCTACGAGAATACGACACACTCTTCACATTCGCGATTTACTTATCGAAGAATTACTTAAGCTCGGACATTCTGCAAAGAACCTAGTTCTACTCCTATTTGGCCGCCATGATCTAACCTTTCCTCACTCAACTATTCTGTGCGCTACCAGTGCTTTTTGCATCCGAAATCAGAGACCATTACCTCAGGCGAGACTGTATGTAAACACCGCTTGCAGCTCCGGCCGCTAGATGGGGGCCTGGGGCACATACAGTAGCATTCTATGGCGCAAGCAGACATGCCAAATAGTCACTGAAAGAGAAACACACAAGAGGGCAGTCATAGGACACTTGTGCTTTCTTTAAAACCGCCTCTCTCTTCGAAAATTTTCGCACCGCAATAGCGTATTCACCTCGCCCTAACAGTGCCAACTCTTGTCGATATTTGGCCACTTCCTCTTTCGCTTCACCTTGCGTCTTACTTGATACCCCGCCCAACAGCTGCTGATACACGCTACACGCAATTAATGTGTTTCTCTCTGTATCTCTTTTCGCCTACCACGAGTATTGCTTTTCCTCACATGGCAATTATGAAAACACCCACAGCTAAACAAACACTTCCATTCAGCATCACGTCCATACTATCAGTCATACACCAGTAATTTCACAGCTACTTGCTCCACTAATACATTTCTTAATGTTACTGTTAAACAGATGAAGAATCAAAGTATACAACAAGTCTCTATGAACATCACTGTCAGGACATTATACGCATACCATGCCCATCTTTATGCTTCAACTATGATGGCCCATGTGCTATGAATAAAGAAATTTCTCATCAAATATCAAATAATTTTACAACTATATAACTACTCCGACTAGCCCCTTACTAAAACTCTAGATGTTTAGCAATCCCGCCATCAATCTCAGAATAATCGCAAGCAGTGCTTTCATCCCATGAGCACTTCTTTGCAAACAAAACCACAAAACTACTTTTTATACTAGCTTCCTTGTCACAGTGAACAGGGAACTAATGCTAGTGCCCCAGTTTACTCAAAAACTTTTTCGCTTGCAACATATAAACAGCCAACTTGAACCTCTGGGATTTTCAAACACACACAGAAAACTTAATTCCACAGAAATTTAGGAGTAACAGTGGTTGCCTGACATTTTCATACATACTCAAATAGCTACTTCTATGCACTTCACACAATTTTCTCATCATGTTCCACCAGAGAACACAGTTATCACCATGAACGGATTCTGGTAAAAGAGCCTTCAAACCACAAACAGCCTGATCAAAGTGATTATCTCCACATCCTCTGCCAATATCATGTCACTCTATACCTGAGGAGGGAAACTACAATGCAGGGGAAGGAGCTTCGTTGTGAGCACTGTCCTGGTATTTCATCATTAACTCTTCTCAAGCCAAGTATGCACCACCTCTGTGTATGGCTGGGTCAATCAAAAAAGACAAGCAGCATCAACAACTCACAGGACACTATGAACATTTTTACCATTATCTGCACCACCTTCCACTGATTTACTGAAGAAGAAACTGCAAAGTCTGGCCAATTTTGTACACCAGTAATCTTGAAAACATTGGAGTCAACAGCAGATACATAGTTTCCAAGACTGTACCTAGGAACAACCCTTCAATTTCAAGATTTACATCTCACTGAGGCACATCACATCATACCCAAACTACACCTAGCAGGAAATTGCTACTCTATTCATTTCCAGCTATCTATGTCATATTCAACAAATGTCTCCCTCCCACCTACATCTTCTACAAAACTGAGTACATTGTTATGAACAAACAACCAATGCCATATTATGGCAACAATCCAGTGCCACTATTATCCACTCTCTTGAAAACAATTGAAATACTCATCCTGACCAACTATCCACCATCTTCAACCCAAATCTCACTCACACCATACCCACAAATCACAAACTTGTGCAGTAAAAATAATTTTGGGTTTCAAAACTCAATCTACTAATCACATACCAGTATTACTTACAACGCCTATCATTCATCATTCACTTCCAAATATCAGCTTATATGCTGTTGTGCAATTAAAGTGCAAATAAACACTAAACCATATAGCACTGAGGTATAGAAAGCGTTCACCAAGAGTTTCCACAATTATGCCTCTTGTGCCTCACACACACACACACACAAATGTAACAACTCTTCACAATACAAAGCATTCACCTTCACCTCTGCACAATATTGCCTGCCATACATTATCGCAAGCACCACTCACATTACAATTCCTTTATGCTATTTCCAGATTAGTCTCCTGCCATTTATACAACTCAGACATTAAATAGCTCTCTTTCTCTTTACACTATCGTCTAACACACTGCACGCCATTTCAGGGCAAATGTACTTGTTTCATTATACTGCGACATGGCCTGTTACAATTTCAAATCAAGCAAAAACATCTACCTGATCCAACGTGCTCCGCTACTCCACACAACACAATCTACCTCTTCCTATTTACACACATTATTGCTTACATTACGTTTTACTTGTGATTGTGGCTCAGCAATAGCCGAGCACTACGAAAAATACATTACAGACTCATTTAATGTTCCCCTCCACGGAAATCTTTAGTAAAAGGCGAAAGATTTATTCGATTTGAAGGGAAACCAGAGTGCCGATCAACGCACTCACTTCCATACTTATGGCTGCTTCTCTAGTACTTCTGCGCGAGAACGCGGAAAATTCTTTCCCTCTTGTCCACTTCTCTACCGTCAACAGACTTCCAGTGTTATGCAAGCACAAACCGCAAAACTAACTGCCAACGCTGAAATACGTGTCTGCCAAATGAGGTCGCTATTACTCTTTACATAACTATTTTCATCATTTCTGTCACCATCCAAGCTGCTTCATTACCTCACCTGCCGCCAGATGGCAGCACGCCTAATTCCTGTCGGCGACCCACCGTTTGACATACAACGTTCGGCACACAACTGCCCGCAGTGCTCTGCATCTAACACTAATCTCTCTCCTCCCCACCACACTCGTTCACTGAAAAAACTGACAACTAGATAGTTCTTTGTACGCGAAACTAGGCCACATCAGACGCAACGTGTATGTAGATGTGTAGTGCAAGGGAAATATCCCCTGCTCCCACACAACTAATACTAGCTGACAACAGAAACAAAATTTCTGTCGATAGTATTTGAACCAGTCTTATTCATTTGCGAATTTCATGCATTCCTTCTTGCTGGTAACAGTGCCTTGCAAATCACTCAATTCATGTTTTCTAGCCAAACGTGCTGCTCCTGATTGTTTCGTACATCATGCATTAGTGGTCATTATCAAGACTGTGTTGTGTGTCAGCTTTTTATGGTCATCAATTGCACTCTGCTTGTGCTGCTCACTCATTCTTGTAACTCAAAGTACGTCGTTGTCATCCAATCCTAGCACTTGCAGCAGGACAAATCAACTGGCTCGTCACCGTGCCACTCGGGAAACTTCCGCAAGGCTTTCATGACATGTCGCAATCAAAGTCCTTCCACAACATTTCTGCAACGCGGCGGGTCACGATACCGAAAGTATGACTTATGCTTCTGATCTATAATAAAACCACCACTCGGAAAGCGCTACTCCCTTCCCACATCCCTCAGAATGTGGTGAACGATCATCGATTACAACCAAGATGCAATGAATCTCGGTCGCATGCCTCACGCTCAGGGACAGTGCTACCACTCATCATCGTGGTTGCGTCTACTCCAGCTTTGAACTAGAGAGAGTTGAAGACATACTACAGAAATGATCCTGTGAAGTATGATCTTGCTTGCAAGCTATCACCGCTCGCTACTTATGCCACGAGACCGTCAACACGCCCTACGAGAATACGACACACTCTTCACATTCGCGATTTACTTATCGAAGAATTACTTAAGCTCGGACATTCTGCAAAGAACCTAGTTCTACTCCTATTTGGCCGCCATGATCTAACCTTTCCTCACTCAACTATTCTGTGCGCTACCAGTGCTTTTTGCATCCGAAATCAGAGACCATTGCCTCAGGCGAGACTGTATGTAAACACCGCTTGCAGCTCCGGCCGCTAGATGGGGGCCTGGGGCACATACAGTAGCATTCTATGGCGCAAGCAGACATGCCAAATAGTCACTGAAAGAGAAACACACAAGAGGGCAGTCATAGGACACTTGTGCTTTCTTTAAAACCGCCTCTCTCTTCGAAAATTTTCGCACCGCAATAGCGTATTCACCTCGCCCTAACAGTGCCAACTCTTGTCGATATTTGGCCACTTCCTCTTTCGCTTCACCTTGCGTCTTACTTGATACCCCGCCCAACAGCTGCTGATACACGCTACACGCAATTAATGTGTTTCTCTCTGTATCTCTTTTCGCCTACCACGAGTATTGCTTTTCCTCACATGGCAATTATGAAAACACCCACAGCTAAACAAACACTTCCATTCAGCATCACGTCCATACTATCAGTCATACACCAGTAATTTCACAGCTACTTGCTCCACTAATACATTTCTTAATGTTACTGTTAAACAGATGAAGAATCAAAGTATACAACAAGTCTCTATGAACATCACTGTCAGGACATTATACGCATACCATGCCCATCTTTATGCTTCAACTATGATGGCCCATGTGCTATGAATAAAGAAATTTCTCATCAAATATCAAATAATTTTACAACTATATAACTACTCCGACTAGCCCCTTACTAAAACTCTAGATGTTTAGCAATCCCGCCATCAATCTCAGAATAATCGCAAGCAGTGCTTTCATCCCATGAGCACTTCTTTGCAAACAAAACCACAAAACTACTTTTTATACTAGCTTCCTTGTCACAGTGAACAGGGAACTAATGCTAGTGCCCCAGTTTACTCAAAAACTTTTTCGCTTGCAACATATAAACAGCCAACTTGAACCTCTGGGATTTTCAAACACACACAGAAAACTTAATTCCACAGAAATTTAGGAGTAACAGTGGTTGCCTGACATTTTCATACATACTCAAATAGCTACTTCTATGCACTTCACACAATGTTCTCATCATGTTCCACCAGAGAACACAGTTATCACCATGAACGGATTCTGGTAAAAGAGCCTTCAAACCACAAACAGCCTGATCAAAGTGATTATCTCCACATCCTCTGCCAATATCATGTCACTCTATACCTGAGGAGGGAAACTACAATGCAGGGGAAGGAGCTTCGTTGTGAGCACTGTCCTGGTATTTCATCATTAACTCTTCTCAAGCCAAGTATGCACCACCTCTGTGTATGGCTGGGTCAATCAAAAAAGACAAGCAGCATCAACAACTCACAGGACACTATGAACATTTTTACCATTATCTGCACCACCTTCCACTGATTTACTGAAGAAGAAACTGCAAAGTCTGGCCAATTTTGTACACCAGTAATCTTGAAAACATTGGAGTCAACAGCAGATACATAGTTTCCAAGACTGTACCTAGGAACAACCCTTCAATTTCAAGATTTACATCTCACTGAGGCACATCACATCATACCCAAACTACACCTAGCAGGAAATTGCTACTCTATTCATTTCCAGCTATCTATGTCATATTCAACAAATGTCTCCCTCCCACCTACATCTTCTACAAAACTGAGTACATTGTTATGAACAAACAACCAATGCCATATTATGGCAACAATCCAGTGCCACTATTATCCACTCTCTTGAAAACAATTGAAATACTCATCCTGACCAACTATCCACCATCTTCAACCCAAATCTCACTCACACCATACCCACAAATCACAAACTTGTGCAGTAAAAATAATTTTGGGTTTCAAAACTCAATCTACTAATCACATACCAGTATTACTTACAACGCCTATCATTCATCATTCACTTCCAAATATCAGCTTATATGCTGTTGTGCAATTAAAGTGCAAATAAACACTAAACCATATAGCACTGAGGTATAGAAAGCGTTCACCAAGAGTTTCCACAATTATGCCTCTTGTGCCTCACACACACACACACACACACAAATGTAACAACTCTTCACAATACAAAGCATTCACCTTCACCTCTGCACAATATTGCCTGCCATACATTATCGCAAGCACCACTCACATTACAATTCCTTTATGCTATTTCCAGATTAGTCTCCTGCCATTTATACAACTCAGACATTAAATAGCTCTCTTTCTCTTTACACTATCGTCTAACACACTGCACGCCATTTCAGGGCAAATGTACTTGTTTCATTATACTGCGACATGGCCTGTTACAATTTCAAATCAAGCAAAAACATCTACCTGATCCAACGTGCTCCGCTACTCCACACAACACAATCTACCTCTTCCTATTTACACACATTATTGCTTACATTACGTTTTACTTGTGATTGTGGCTCAGCAATAGCCGAGCACTACGAAAAATACATTACAGACTCATTTAATGTTCCCCTCCACGGAAATCTTTAGTAAAAGGCGAAAGATTTATTCGATTTGAAGGGAAACCAGAGTGCCGATCAACGCACTCACTTCCATACTTATGGCTGCTTCTCTAGTACTTCTGCGCGAGAACGCGGAAAATTCTTTCCCTCTTGTCCACTTCTCTACCGTCAACAGACTTCCAGTGTTATGCAAGCACAAACCGCAAAACTAACTGCCAACGCTGAAATACGTGTCTGCCAAATGAGGTCGCTATTACTCTTTACATAACTATTTTCATCATTTCTGTCACCATCCAAGCTGCTTCATTACCTCACCTGCCGCCAGATGGCAGCACGCCTAATTCCTGTCGGCGACCCACCGTTTGACATACAACGTTCGGCACACAACTGCCCGCAGTGCTCTGCATCTAACACTAATCTCTCTCCTCCCCACCACACTCGTTCACTGAAAAAACTGACAACTAGATAGTTCTTTGTACGCGAAACTAGGCCACATCAGACGCAACGTGTATGTAGATGTGTAGTGCAAGGGAAATATCCCCTGCTCCCACACAACTAATACTAGCTGACAACAGAAACAAAATTTCTGTCGATAGTATTTGAACCAGTCTTATTCATTTGCGAATTTCATGCATTCCTTCTTGCTGGTAACAGTGCCTTGCAAATCACTCAATTCATGTTTTCTAGCCAAACGTGCTGCTCCTGATTGTTTCGTACATCATGCATTAGTGGTCATTATCAAGACTGTGTTGTGTGTCAGCTTTTTATGGTCATCAATTGCACTCTGCTTGTGCTGCTCACTCATTCTTGTAACTCAAAGTACGTCGTTGTCATCCAATCCTAGCACTTGCAGCAGGACAAATCAACTGGCTCGTCACCGTGCCACTCGGGAAACTTCCGCAAGGCTTTCATGACATGTCGCAATCAAAGTCCTTCCACAACATTTCTGCAACGCGGCGGGTCACGATACCGAAAGTATGACTTATGCTTCTGATCTATAATAAAACCACCACTCGGAAAGCGCTACTCCCTTCCCACATCCCTCAGAATGTGGTGAACGATCATCGATTACAACCAAGATGCAATGAATCTCGGTCGCATGCCTCACGCTCAGGGACAGTGCTACCACTCATCATCGTGGTTGCGTCTACTCCAGCTTTGAACTAGAGAGAGTTGAAGACATACTACAGAAATGATCCTGTGAAGTATGATCTTGCTTGCAAGCTATCACCGCTCGCTACTTATGCCACGAGACCGTCAACACGCCCTACGAGAATACGACACACTCTTCACATTCGCGATTTACTTATCGAAGAATTACTTAAGCTCGGACATTCTGCAAAGAACCTAGTTCTACTCCTATTTGGCCGCCATGATCTAACCTTTCCTCACTCAACTATTCTGTGCGCTACCAGTGCTTTTTGCATCCGAAATCAGAGACCATTGCCTCAGGCGAGACTGTATGTAAACACCGCTTGCAGCTCCGGCCGCTAGATGGGGGCCTGGGGCACATACAGTAGCATTCTATGGCGCAAGCAGACATGCCAAATAGTCACTGAAAGAGAAACACACAAGAGGGCAGTCATAGGACACTTGTGCTTTCTTTAAAACCGCCTCTCTCTTCGAAAATTTTCGCACCGCAATAGCGTATTCACCTCGCCCTAACAGTGCCAACTCTTGTCGATATTTGGCCACTTCCTCTTTCGCTTCACCTTGCGTCTTACTTGATACCCCGCCCAACAGCTGCTGATACACGCTACACGCAATTAATGTGTTTCTCTCTGTATCTCTTTTCGCCTACCACGAGTATTGCTTTTCCTCACATGGCAATTATGAAAACACCCACAGCTAAACAAACACTTCCATTCAGCATCACGTCCATACTATCAGTCATACACCAGTAATTTCACAGCTACTTGCTCCACTAATACATTTCTTAATGTTACTGTTAAACAGATGAAGAATCAAAGTATACAACAAGTCTCTATGAACATCACTGTCAGGACATTATACGCATACCATGCCCATCTTTATGCTTCAACTATGATGGCCCATGTGCTATGAATAAAGAAATTTCTCATCAAATATCAAATAATTTTACAACTATATAACTACTCCGACTAGCCCCTTACTAAAACTCTAGATGTTTAGCAATCCCGCCATCAATCTCAGAATAATCGCAAGCAGTGCTTTCATCCCATGAGCACTTCTTTGCAAACAAAACCACAAAACTACTTTTTATACTAGCTTCCTTGTCACAGTGAACAGGGAACTAATGCTAGTGCCCCAGTTTACTCAAAAACTTTTTCGCTTGCAACATATAAACAGCCAACTTGAACCTCTGGGATTTTCAAACACACACAGAAAACTTAATTCCACAGAAATTTAGGAGTAACAGTGGTTGCCTGACATTTTCATACATAACACTAGATCGCGTGTTATGCACTTCACACAATGTTCTCATCATGTTCCACCAGAGAACACAGTTATCACCATGAACGGATTCTGGTAAAAGAGCCTTCAAACCACAAACAGCCTGATCAAAGTGATTATCTCCACATCCTCTGCCAATATCATGTCACTCTATACCTGAGGAGGGAAACTACAATGCAGGGGAAGGAGCTTCGTTGTGAGCACTGTCCTGGTATTTCATCATTAACTCTTCTCAAGCCAAGTATGCACCACCTCTGTGTATGGCTGGGTCAATCAAAAAAGACAAGCAGCATCAACAACTCACAGGACACTATGAACATTTTTACCATTATCTGCACCACCTTCCACTGATTTACTGAAGAAGAAACTGCAAAGTCTGGCCAATTTTGTACACCAGTAATCTTGAAAACATTGGAGTCAACAGCAGATACATAGTTTCCAAGACTGTACCTAGGAACAACCCTTCAATTTCAAGATTTACATCTCACTGAGGCACATCACATCATACCCAAACTACACCTAGCAGGAAATTGCTACTCTATTCATTTCCAGCTATCTATGTCATATTCAACAAATGTCTCCCTCCCACCTACATCTTCTACAAAACTGAGTACATTGTTATGAACAAACAACCAATGCCATATTATGGCAACAATCCAGTGCCACTATTATCCACTCTCTTGAAAACAATTGAAATACTCATCCTGACCAACTATCCACCATCTTCAACCCAAATCTCACTCACACCATACCCACAAATCACAAACTTGTGCAGTAAAAATAATTTTGGGTTTCAAAACTCAATCTACTAATCACATACCAGTATTACTTACAACGCCTATCATTCATCATTCACTTCCAAATATCAGCTTATATGCTGTTGTGCAATTAAAGTGCAAATAAACACTAAACCATATAGCACTGAGGTATAGAAAGCGTTCACCAAGAGTTTCCACAATTATGCCTCTTGTGCCTCACACACACACACACACAAATGTAACAACTCTTCACAATACAAAGCATTCACCTTCACCTCTGCACAATATTGCCTGCCATACATTATCGCAAGCACCACTCACATTACAATTCCTTTATGCTATTTCCAGATTAGTCTCCTGCCATTTATACAACTCAGACATTAAATAGCTCTCTTTCTCTTTACACTATCGTCTAACACACTGCACGCCATTTCAGGGCAAATGTACTTGTTTCATTATACTGCGACATGGCCTGTTACAATTTCAAATCAAGCAAAAACATCTACCTGATCCAACGTGCTCCGCTACTCCACACAACACAATCTACCTCTTCCTATTTACACACATTATTGCTTACATTACGTTTTACTTGTGATTGTGGCTCAGCAATAGCCGAGCACTACGAAAAATACATTACAGACTCATTTAATGTTCCCCTCCACGGAAATCTTTAGTAAAAGGCGAAAGATTTATTCGATTTGAAGGGAAACCAGAGTGCCGATCAACGCACTCACTTCCATACTTATGGCTGCTTCTCTAGTACTTCTGCGCGAGAACGCGGAAAATTCTTTCCCTCTTGTCCACTTCTCTACCGTCAACAGACTTCCAGTGTTATGCAAGCACAAACCGCAAAACTAACTGCCAACGCTGAAATACGTGTCTGCCAAATGAGGTCGCTATTACTCTTTACATAACTATTTTCATCATTTCTGTCACCATCCAAGCTGCTTCATTACCTCACCTGCCGCCAGATGGCAGCACGCCTAATTCCTGTCGGCGACCCACCGTTTGACATACAACGTTCGGCACACAACTGCCCGCAGTGCTCTGCATCTAACACTAATCTCTCTCCTCCCCACCACACTCGTTCACTGAAAAAACTGACAACTAGATAGTTCTTTGTACGCGAAACTAGGCCACATCAGACGCAACGTGTATGTAGATGTGTAGTGCAAGGGAAATATCCCCTGCTCCCACACAACTAATACTAGCTGACAACAGAAACAAAATTTCTGTCGATAGTATTTGAACCAGTCTTATTCATTTGCGAATTTCATGCATTCCTTCTTGCTGGTAACAGTGCCTTGCAAATCACTCAATTCATGTTTTCTAGCCAAACGTGCTGCTCCTGATTGTTTCGTACATCATGCATTAGTGGTCATTATCAAGACTGTGTTGTGTGTCAGCTTTTTATGGTCATCAATTGCACTCTGCTTGTGCTGCTCACTCATTCTTGTAACTCAAAGTACGTCGTTGTCATCCAATCCTAGCACTTGCAGCAGGACAAATCAACTGGCTCGTCACCGTGCCACTCGGGAAACTTCCGCAAGGCTTTCATGACATGTCGCAATCAAAGTCCTTCCACAACATTTCTGCAACGCGGCGGGTCACGATACCGAAAGTATGACTTATGCTTCTGATCTATAATAAAACCACCACTCGGAAAGCGCTACTCCCTTCCCACATCCCTCAGAATGTGGTGAACGATCATCGATTACAACCAAGATGCAATGAATCTCGGTCGCATGCCTCACGCTCAGGGACAGTGCTACCACTCATCATCGTGGTTGCGTCTACTCCAGCTTTGAACTAGAGAGAGTTGAAGACATACTACAGAAATGATCCTGTGAAGTATGATCTTGCTTGCAAGCTATCACCGCTCGCTACTTATGCCACGAGACCGTCAACACGCCCTACGAGAATACGACACACTCTTCACATTCGCGATTTACTTATCGAAGAATTACTTAAGCTCGGACATTCTGCAAAGAACCTAGTTCTACTCCTATTTGGCCGCCATGATCTAACCTTTCCTCACTCAACTATTCTGTGCGCTACCAGTGCTTTTTGCATCCGAAATCAGAGACCATTGCCTCAGGCGAGACTGTATGTAAACACCGCTTGCAGCTCCGGCCGCTAGATGGGGGCCTGGGGCACATACAGTAGCATTCTATGGCGCAAGCAGACATGCCAAATAGTCACTGAAAGAGAAACACACAAGAGGGCAGTCATAGGACACTTGTGCTTTCTTTAAAACCGCCTCTCTCTTCGAAAATTTTCGCACCGCAATAGCGTATTCACCTCGCCCTAACAGTGCCAACTCTTGTCGATATTTGGCCACTTCCTCTTTCGCTTCACCTTGCGTCTTACTTGATACCCCGCCCAACAGCTGCTGATACACGCTACACGCAATTAATGTGTTTCTCTCTGTATCTCTTTTCGCCTACCACGAGTATTGCTTTTCCTCACATGGCAATTATGAAAACACCCACAGCTAAACAAACACTTCCATTCAGCATCACGTCCATACTATCAGTCATACACCAGTAATTTCACAGCTACTTGCTCCACTAATACATTTCTTAATGTTACTGTTAAACAGATGAAGAATCAAAGTATACAACAAGTCTCTATGAACATCACTGTCAGGACATTATACGCATACCATGCCCATCTTTATGCTTCAACTATGATGGCCCATGTGCTATGAATAAAGAAATTTCTCATCAAATATCAAATAATTTTACAACTATATAACTACTCCGACTAGCCCCTTACTAAAACTCTAGATGTTTAGCAATCCCGCCATCAATCTCAGAATAATCGCAAGCAGTGCTTTCATCCCATGAGCACTTCTTTGCAAACAAAACCACAAAACTACTTTTTATACTAGCTTCCTTGTCACAGTGAACAGGGAACTAATGCTAGTGCCCCAGTTTACTCAAAAACTTTTTCGCTTGCAACATATAAACAGCCAACTTGAACCTCTGGGATTTTCAAACACACACAGAAAACTTAATTCCACAGAAATTTAGGAGTAACAGTGGTTGCCTGACATTTTCATACATACTCAAATAGCTACTTCTATGCACTTCACACAATGTTCTCATCATGTTCCACCAGAGAACACAGTTATCACCATGAACGGATTCTGGTAAAAGAGCCTTCAAACCACAAACAGCCTGATCAAAGTGATTATCTCCACATCCTCTGCCAATATCATGTCACTCTATACCTGAGGAGGGAAACTACAATGCAGGGGAAGGAGCTTCGTTGTGAGCACTGTCCTGGTATTTCATCATTAACTCTTCTCAAGCCAAGTATGCACCACCTCTGTGTATGGCTGGGTCAATCAAAAAAGACAAGCAGCATCAACAACTCACAGGACACTATGAACATTTTTACCATTATCTGCACCACCTTCCACTGATTTACTGAAGAAGAAACTGCAAAGTCTGGCCAATTTTGTACACCAGTAATCTTGAAAACATTGGAGTCAACAGCAGATACATAGTTTCCAAGACTGTACCTAGGAACAACCCTTCAATTTCAAGATTTACATCTCACTGAGGCACATCACATCATACCCAAACTACACCTAGCAGGAAATTGCTACTCTATTCATTTCCAGCTATCTATGTCATATTCAACAAATGTCTCCCTCCCACCTACATCTTCTACAAAACTGAGTACATTGTTATGAACAAACAACCAATGCCATATTATGGCAACAATCCAGTGCCACTATTATCCACTCTCTTGAAAACAATTGAAATACTCATCCTGACCAACTATCCACCATCTTCAACCCAAATCTCACTCACACCATACCCACAAATCACAAACTTGTGCAGTAAAAATAATTTTGGGTTTCAAAACTCAATCTACTAATCACATACCAGTATTACTTACAACGCCTATCATTCATCATTCACTTCCAAATATCAGCTTATATGCTGTTGTGCAATTAAAGTGCAAATAAACACTAAACCATATAGCACTGAGGTATAGAAAGCGTTCACCAAGAGTTTCCACAATTATGCCTCTTGTGCCTCACACACACACACACACACAAATGTAACAACTCTTCACAATACAAAGCATTCACCTTCACCTCTGCACAATATTGCCTGCCATACATTATCGCAAGCACCACTCACATTACAATTCCTTTATGCTATTTCCAGATTAGTCTCCTGCCATTTATACAACTCAGACATTAAATAGCTCTCTTTCTCTTTACACTATCGTCTAACACACTGCACGCCATTTCAGGGCAAATGTACTTGTTTCATTATACTGCGACATGGCCTGTTACAATTTCAAATCAAGCAAAAACATCTACCTGATCCAACGTGCTCCGCTACTCCACACAACACAATCTACCTCTTCCTATTTACACACATTATTGCTTACATTACGTTTTACTTGTGATTGTGGCTCAGCAATAGCCGAGCACTACGAAAAATACATTACAGACTCATTTAATGTTCCCCTCCACGGAAATCTTTAGTAAAAGGCGAAAGATTTATTCGATTTGAAGGGAAACCAGAGTGCCGATCAACGCACTCACTTCCATACTTATGGCTGCTTCTCTAGTACTTCTGCGCGAGAACGCGGAAAATTCTTTCCCTCTTGTCCACTTCTCTACCGTCAACAGACTTCCAGTGTTATGCAAGCACAAACCGCAAAACTAACTGCCAACGCTGAAATACGTGTCTGCCAAATGAGGTCGCTATTACTCTTTACATAACTATTTTCATCATTTCTGTCACCATCCAAGCTGCTTCATTACCTCACCTGCCGCCAGATGGCAGCACGCCTAATTCCTGTCGGCGACCCACCGTTTGACATACAACGTTCGGCACACAACTGCCCGCAGTGCTCTGCATCTAACACTAATCTCTCTCCTCCCCACCACACTCGTTCACTGAAAAAACTGACAACTAGATAGTTCTTTGTACGCGAAACTAGGCCACATCAGACGCAACGTGTATGTAGATGTGTAGTGCAAGGGAAATATCCCCTGCTCCCACACAACTAATACTAGCTGACAACAGAAACAAAATTTCTGTCGATAGTATTTGAACCAGTCTTATTCATTTGCGAATTTCATGCATTCCTTCTTGCTGGTAACAGTGCCTTGCAAATCACTCAATTCATGTTTTCTAGCCAAACGTGCTGCTCCTGATTGTTTCGTACATCATGCATTAGTGGTCATTATCAAGACTGTGTTGTGTGTCAGCTTTTTATGGTCATCAATTGCACTCTGCTTGTGCTGCTCACTCATTCTTGTAACTCAAAGTACGTCGTTGTCATCCAATCCTAGCACTTGCAGCAGGACAAATCAACTGGCTCGTCACCGTGCCACTCGGGAAACTTCCGCAAGGCTTTCATGACATGTCGCAATCAAAGTCCTTCCACAACATTTCTGCAACGCGGCGGGTCACGATACCGAAAGTATGACTTATGCTTCTGATCTATAATAAAACCACCACTCGGAAAGCGCTACTCCCTTCCCACATCCCTCAGAATGTGGTGAACGATCATCGATTACAACCAAGATGCAATGAATCTCGGTCGCATGCCTCACGCTCAGGGACAGTGCTACCACTCATCATCGTGGTTGCGTCTACTCCAGCTTTGAACTAGAGAGAGTTGAAGACATACTACAGAAATGATCCTGTGAAGTATGATCTTGCTTGCAAGCTATCACCGCTCGCTACTTATGCCACGAGACCGTCAACACGCCCTACGAGAATACGACACACTCTTCACATTCGCGATTTACTTATCGAAGAATTACTTAAGCTCGGACATTCTGCAAAGAACCTAGTTCTACTCCTATTTGGCCGCCATGATCTAACCTTTCCTCACTCAACTATTCTGTGCGCTACCAGTGCTTTTTGCATCCGAAATCAGAGACCATTGCCTCAGGCGAGACTGTATGTAAACACCGCTTGCAGCTCCGGCCGACAGATGGGGGCCTGGGGCACATACAGTAGCATTCTATGGCGCAAGCAGACATGCCAAATAGTCACTGAAAGAGAAACACACAAGAGGGCAGTCATAGGACACTTGTGCTTTCTTTAAAACCGCCTCTCTCTTCGAAAATTTTCGCACCGCAATAGCGTATTCACCTCGCCCTAACAGTGCCAACTCTTGTCGATATTTGGCCACTTCCTCTTTCGCTTCACCTTGCGTCTTACTTGATACCCCGCCCAACAGCTGCTGATACACGCTACACGCAATTAATGTGTTTCTCTCTGTATCTCTTTTCGCCTACCACGAGTATTGCTTTTCCTCACATGGCAATTATGAAAACACCCACAGCTAAACAAACACTTCCATTCAGCATCACGTCCATACTATCAGTCATACACCAGTAATTTCACAGCTACTTGCTCCACTAATACATTTCTTAATGTTACTGTTAAACAGATGAAGAATCAAAGTATACAACAAGTCTCTATGAACATCACTGTCAGGACATTATACGCATACCATGCCCATCTTTATGCTTCAACTATGATGGCCCATGTGCTATGAATAAAGAAATTTCTCATCAAATATCAAATAATTTTACAACTATATAACTACTCCGACTAGCCCCTTACTAAAACTCTAGATGTTTAGCAATCCCGCCATCAATCTCAGAATAATCGCAAGCAGTGCTTTCATCCCATGAGCACTTCTTTGCAAACAAAACCACAAAACTACTTTTTATACTAGCTTCCTTGTCACAGTGAACAGGGAACTAATGCTAGTGCCCCAGTTTACTCAAAAACTTTTTCGCTTGCAACATATAAACAGCCAACTTGAACCTCTGGGATTTTCAAACACACACAGAAAACTTAATTCCACAGAAATTTAGGAGTAACAGTGGTTGCCTGACATTTTCATACATACTCAAATAGCTACTTCTATGCACTTCACACAATGTTCTCATCATGTTCCACCAGAGAACACAGTTATCACCATGAACGGATTCTGGTAAAAGAGCCTTCAAACCACAAACAGCCTGATCAAAGTGATTATCTCCACATCCTCTGCCAATATCATGTCACTCTATACCTGAGGAGGGAAACTACAATGCAGGGGAAGGAGCTTCGTTGTGAGCACTGTCCTGGTATTTCATCATTAACTCTTCTCAAGCCAAGTATGCACCACCTCTGTGTATGGCTGGGTCAATCAAAAAAGACAAGCAGCATCAACAACTCACAGGACACTATGAACATTTTTACCATTATCTGCACCACCTTCCACTGATTTACTGAAGAAGAAACTGCAAAGTCTGGCCAATTTTGTACACCATTAATCTTGAAAACATTGGAGTCAACAGCAGATACATAGTTTCCAAGACTGTACCTAGGAACAACCCTTCAATTTCAAGATTTACATCTCACTGAGGCACATCACATCATACCCAAACTACACCTAGCAGGAAATTGCTACTCTATTCATTTCCAGCTATCTATGTCATATTCAACAAATGTCTCCCTCCCACCTACATCTTCTACAAAACTGAGTACATTGTTATGAACAAACAACCAATGCCATATTATGGCAACAATCCAGTGCCACTATTATCCACTCTCTTGAAAACAATTGAAATACTCATCCTGACCAACTATCCACCATCTTCAACCCAAATCTCACTCACACCATACCCACAAATCACAAACTTGTGCAGTAAAAATAATTTTGGGTTTCAAAACTCAATCTACTAATCACATACCAGTATTACTTACAACGCCTATCATTCATCATTCACTTCCAAATATCAGCTTATATGCTGTTGTGCAATTAAAGTGCAAATAAACACTAAACCATATAGCACTGAGGTATAGAAAGCGTTCACCAAGAGTTTCCACAATTATGCCTCTTGTGCCTCACACACACACACACACAAATGTAACAACTCTTCACAATACAAAGCATTCACCTTCACCTCTGCACAATATTGCCTGCCATACATTATCGCAAGCACCACTCACATTACAATTCCTTTATGCTATTTCCAGATTAGTCTCCTGCCATTTATACAACTCAGACATTAAATAGCTCTCTTTCTCTTTACACTATCGTCTAACACACTGCACGCCATTTCAGGGCAAATGTACTTGTTTCATTATACTGCGACATGGCCTGTTACAATTTCAAATCAAGCAAAAACATCTACCTGATCCAACGTGCTCCGCTACTCCACACAACACAATCTACCTCTTCCTATTTACACACATTATTGCTTACATTACGTTTTACTTGTGATTGTGGCTCAGCAATAGCCGAGCACTACGAAAAATACATTACAGACTCATTTAATGTTCCCCTCCACGGAAATCTTTAGTAAAAGGCGAAAGATTTATTCGATTTGAAGGGAAACCAGAGTGCCGATCAACGCACTCACTTCCATACTTATGGCTGCTTCTCTAGTACTTCTGCGCGAGAACGCGGAAAATTCTTTCCCTCTTGTCCACTTCTCTACCGTCAACAGACTTCCAGTGTTATGCAAGCACAAACCGCAAAACTAACTGCCAACGCTGAAATACGTGTCTGCCAAATGAGGTCGCTATTACTCTTTACATAACTATTTTCATCATTTCTGTCACCATCCAAGCTGCTTCATTACCTCACCTGCCGCCAGATGGCAGCACGCCTAATTCCTGTCGGCGACCCACCGTTTGACATACAACGTTCGGCACACAACTGCCCGCAGTGCTCTGCATCTAACACTAATCTCTCTCCTCCCCACCACACTCGTTCACTGAAAAAACTGACAACTAGATAGTTCTTTGTACGCGAAACTAGGCCACATCAGACGCAACGTGTATGTAGATGTGTAGTGCAAGGGAAATATCCCCTGCTCCCACACAACTAATACTAGCTGACAACAGAAACAAAATTTCTGTCGATAGTATTTGAACCAGTCTTATTCATTTGCGAATTTCATGCATTCCTTCTTGCTGGTAACAGTGCCTTGCAAATCACTCAATTCATGTTTTCTAGCCAAACGTGCTGCTCCTGATTGTTTCGTACATCATGCATTAGTGGTCATTATCAAGACTGTGTTGTGTGTCAGCTTTTTATGGTCATCAATTGCACTCTGCTTGTGCTGCTCACTCATTCTTGTAACTCAAAGTACGTCGTTGTCATCCAATCCTAGCACTTGCAGCAGGACAAATCAACTGGCTCGTCACCGTGCCACTCGGGAAACTTCCGCAAGGCTTTCATGACATGTCGCAATCAAAGTCCTTCCACAACATTTCTGCAACGCGGCGGGTCACGATACCGAAAGTATGACTTATGCTTCTGATCTATAATAAAACCACCACTCGGAAAGCGCTACTCCCTTCCCACATCCCTCAGAATGTGGTGAACGATCATCGATTACAACCAAGATGCAATGAATCTCGGTCGCATGCCTCACGCTCAGGGACAGTGCTACCACTCATCATCGTGGTTGCGTCTACTCCAGCTTTGAACTAGAGAGAGTTGAAGACATACTACAGAAATGATCCTGTGAAGTATGATCTTGCTTGCAAGCTATCACCGCTCGCTACTTATGCCACGAGACCGTCAACACGCCCTACGAGAATACGACACACTCTTCACATTCGCGATTTACTTATCGAAGAATTACTTAAGCTCGGACATTCTGCAAAGAACCTAGTTCTACTCCTATTTGGCCGCCATGATCTAACCTTTCCTCACTCAACTATTCTGTGCGCTACCAGTGCTTTTTGCATCCGAAATCAGAGACCATTGCCTCAGGCGAGACTGTATGTAAACACCGCTTGCAGCTCCGGCCGCTAGATGGGGGCCTGGGGCACATACAGTAGCATTCTATGGCGCAAGCAGACATGCCAAATAGTCACTGAAAGAGAAACACACAAGAGGGCAGTCATAGGACACTTGTGCTTTCTTTAAAACCGCCTCTCTCTTCGAAAATTTTCGCACCGCAATAGCGTATTCACCTCGCCCTAACAGTGCCAACTCTTGTCGATATTTGGCCACTTCCTCTTTCGCTTCACCTTGCGTCTTACTTGATACCCCGCCCAACAGCTGCTGATACACGCTACACGCAATTAATGTGTTTCTCTCTGTATCTCTTTTCGCCTACCACGAGTATTGCTTTTCCTCACATGGCAATTATGAAAACACCCACAGCTAAACAAACACTTCCATTCAGCATCACGTCCATACTATCAGTCATACACCAGTAATTTCACAGCTACTTGCTCCACTAATACATTTCTTAATGTTACTGTTAAACAGATGAAGAATCAAAGTATACAACAAGTCTCTATGAACATCACTGTCAGGACATTATACGCATACCATGCCCATCTTTATGCTTCAACTATGATGGCCCATGTGCTATGAATAAAGAAATTTCTCATCAAATATCAAATAATTTTACAACTATATAACTACTCCGACTAGCCCCTTACTAAAACTCTAGATGTTTAGCAATCCCGCCATCAATCTCAGAATAATCGCAAGCAGTGCTTTCATCCCATGAGCACTTCTTTGCAAACAAAACCACAAAACTACTTTTTATACTAGCTTCCTTGTCACAGTGAACAGGGAACTAATGCTAGTGCCCCAGTTTACTCAAAAACTTTTTCGCTTGCAACATATAAACAGCCAACTTGAACCTCTGGGATTTTCAAACACACACAGAAAACTTAATTCCACAGAAATTTAGGAGTAACAGTGGTTGCCTGACATTTTCATACATACTCAAATAGCTACTTCTATGCACTTCACACAATGTTCTCATCATGTTCCACCAGAGAACACAGTTATCACTATGAATGGATTCTGGTAAAAGAGCCTTCAAACCACAAACAGCCTGATCAAAGTGATTATCTCCACATCCTCTGCCAATATCATGTCACTCTATACCTGAGGAGGGAAACTACAATGCAGGGGAAGGAGCTTCGTTGTGAGCACTGTCCTGGTATTTCATCATTAACTCTTCTCAAGCCAAGTATGCACCACCTCTGTGTATGGCTGGGTCAATCAAAAAAGACAAGCAGCATCAACAACTCACAGGACACTATGAACATTTTTACCATTATCTGCACCACCTTCCACTGATTTACTGAAGAAGAAACTGCAAAGTCTGGCCAATTTTGTACACCAGTAATCTTGAAAACATTGGAGTCAACAGCAGATACATAGTTTCCAAGACTGTACCTAGGAACAACCCTTCAATTTCAAGATTTACATCTCACTGAGGCACATCACATCATACCCAAACTACACCTAGCAGGAAATTGCTACTCTATTCATTTCCAGCTATCTATGTCATATTCAACAAATGTCTCCCTCCCACCTACATCTTCTACAAAACTGAGTACATTGTTATGAACAAACAACCAATGCCATATTATGGCAACAATCCAGTGCCACTATTATCCACTCTCTTGAAAACAATTGAAATACTCATCCTGACCAACTATCCACCATCTTCAACCCAAATCTCACTCACACCATACCCACAAATCACAAACTTGTGCAGTAAAAATAATTTTGGGTTTCAAAACTCAATCTACTAATCACATACCAGTATTACTTACAACGCCTATCATTCATCATTCACTTCCAAATATCAGCTTATATGCTGTTGTGCAATTAAAGTGCAAATAAACACTAAACCATATAGCACTGAGGTATAGAAAGCGTTCACCAAGAGTTTCCACAATTATGCCTCTTGTGCCTCACACACACACAAATGTAACAACTCTTCACAATACAAAGCATTCACCTTCACCTCTGCACAATATTGCCTGCCATACATTATCGCAAGCACCACTCACATTACAATTCCTTTATGCTATTTCCAGATTAGTCTCCTGCCATTTATACAACTCAGACATTAAATAGCTCTCTTTCTCTTTACACTATCGTCTAACACACTGCACGCCATTTCAGGGCAAATGTACTTGTTTCATTATACTGCGACATGGCCTGTTACAATTTCAAATCAAGCAAAAACATCTACCTGATCCAACGTGCTCCGCTACTCCACACAACACAATCTACCTCTTCCTATTTACACACATTATTGCTTACATTACGTTTTACTTGTGATTGTGGCTCAGCAATAGCCGAGCACTACGAAAAATACATTACAGACTCATTTAATGTTCCCCTCCACGGAAATCTTTAGTAAAAGGCGAAAGATTTATTCGATTTGAAGGGAAACCAGAGTGCCGATCAACGCACTCACTTCCATACTTATGGCTGCTTCTCTAGTACTTCTGCGCGAGAACGCGGAAAATTCTTTCCCTCTTGTCCACTTCTCTACCGTCAACAGACTTCCAGTGTTATGCAAGCACAAACCGCAAAACTAACTGCCAACGCTGAAATACGTGTCTGCCAAATGAGGTCGCTATTACTCTTTACATAACTATTTTCATCATTTCTGTCACCATCCAAGCTGCTTCATTACCTCACCTGCCGCCAGATGGCAGCACGCCTAATTCCTGTCGGCGACCCACCGTTTGACATACAACGTTCGGCACACAACTGCCCGCAGTGCTCTGCATCTAACACTAATCTCTCTCCTCCCCACCACACTCGTTCACTGAAAAAACTGACAACTAGATAGTTCTTTGTACGCGAAACTAGGCCACATCAGACGCAACGTGTATGTAGATGTGTAGTGCAAGGGAAATATCCCCTGCTCCCACACAACTAATACTAGCTGACAACAGAAACAAAATTTCTGTCGATAGTATTTGAACCAGTCTTATTCATTTGCGAATTTCATGCATTCCTTCTTGCTGGTAACAGTGCCTTGCAAATCACTCAATTCATGTTTTCTAGCCAAACGTGCTGCTCCTGATTGTTTCGTACATCATGCATTAGTGGTCATTATCAAGACTGTGTTGTGTGTCAGCTTTTTATGGTCATCAATTGCACTCTGCTTGTGCTGCTCACTCATTCTTGTAACTCAAAGTACGTCGTTGTCATCCAATCCTAGCACTTGCAGCAGGACAAATCAACTGGCTCGTCACCGTGCCACTCGGGAAACTTCCGCAAGGCTTTCATGACATGTCGCAATCAAAGTCCTTCCACAACATTTCTGCAACGCGGCGGGTCACGATACCGAAAGTATGACTTATGCTTCTGATCTATAATAAAACCACCACTCGGAAAGCGCTACTCCCTTCCCACATCCCTCAGAATGTGGTGAACGATCATCGATTACAACCAAGATGCAATGAATCTCGGTCGCATGCCTCACGCTCAGGGACAGTGCTACCACTCATCATCGTGGTTGCGTCTACTCCAGCTTTGAACTAGAGAGAGTTGAAGACATACTACAGAAATGATCCTGTGAAGTATGATCTTGCTTGCAAGCTATCACCGCTCGCTACTTATGCCACGAGACCGTCAACACGCCCTACGAGAATACGACACACTCTTCACATTCGCGATTTACTTATCGAAGAATTACTTAAGCTCGGACATTCTGCAAAGAACCTAGTTCTACTCCTATTTGGCCGCCATGATCTAACCTTTCCTCACTCAACTATTCTGTGCGCTACCAGTGCTTTTTGCATCCGAAATCAGAGACCATTGCCTCAGGCGAGACTGTATGTAAACACCGCTTGCAGCTCCGGCCGCTAGATGGGGGCCTGGGGCACATACAGTAGCATTCTATGGCGCAAGCAGACATGCCAAATAGTCACTGAAAGAGAAACACACAAGAGGGCAGTCATAGGACACTTGTGCTTTCTTTAAAACCGCCTCTCTCTTCGAAAATTTTCGCACCGCAATAGCGTATTCACCTCGCCCTAACAGTGCCAACTCTTGTCGATATTTGGCCACTTCCTCTTTCGCTTCACCTTGCGTCTTACTTGATACCCCGCCCAACAGCTGCTGATACACGCTACACGCAATTAATGTGTTTCTCTCTGTATCTCTTTTCGCCTACCACGAGTATTGCTTTTCCTCACATGGCAATTATGAAAACACCCACAGCTAAACAAACACTTCCATTCAGCATCACGTCCATACTATCAGTCATACACCAGTAATTTCACAGCTACTTGCTCCACTAATACATTTCTTAATGTTACTGTTAAACAGATGAAGAATCAAAGTATACAACAAGTCTCTATGAACATCACTGTCAGGACATTATACGCATACCATGCCCATCTTTATGCTTCAACTATGATGGCCCATGTGCTATGAATAAAGAAATTTCTCATCAAATATCAAATAATTTTACAACTATATAACTACTCCGACTAGCCCCTTACTAAAACTCTAGATGTTTAGCAATCCCGCCATCAATCTCAGAATAATCGCAAGCAGTGCTTTCATCCCATGAGCACTTCTTTGCAAACAAAACCACAAAACTACTTTTTATACTAGCTTCCTTGTCACAGTGAACAGGGAACTAATGCTAGTGCCCCAGTTTACTCAAAAACTTTTTCGCTTGCAACATATAAACAGCCAACTTGAACCTCTGGGATTTTCAAACACACACAGAAAACTTAATTCCACAGAAATTTAGGAGTAACAGTGGTTGCCTGACATTTTCATACATACTCAAATAGCTACTTCTATGCACTTCACACAATGTTCTCATCATGTTCCACCAGAGAACACAGTTATCACTATGAATGGATTCTGGTAAAAGAGCCTTCAAACCACAAACAGCCTGATCAAAGTGATTATCTCCACATCCTCTGCCAATATCATGTCACTCTATACCTGAGGAGGGAAACTACAATGCAGGGGAAGGAGCTTCGTTGTGAGCACTGTCCTGGTATTTCATCATTAACTCTTCTCAAGCCAAGTATGCACCACCTCTGTGTATGGCTGGGTCAATCAAAAAAGACAAGCAGCATCAACAACTCACAGGACACTATGAACATTTTTACCATTATCTGCACCACCTTCCACTGATTTACTGAAGAAGAAACTGCAAAGTCTGGCCAATTTTGTACACCAGTAATCTTGAAAACATTGGAGTCAACAGCAGATACATAGTTTCCAAGACTGTACCTAGGAACAACCCTTCAATTTCAAGATTTACATCTCACTGAGGCACATCACATCATACCCAAACTACACCTAGCAGGAAATTGCTACTCTATTCATTTCCAGCTATCTATGTCATATTCAACAAATGTCTCCCTCCCACCTACATCTTCTACAAAACTGAGTACATTGTTATGAACAAACAACCAATGCCATATTATGGCAACAATCCAGTGCCACTATTATCCACTCTCTTGAAAACAATTGAAATACTCATCCTGACCAACTATCCACCATCTTCAACCCAAATCTCACTCACACCATACCCACAAATCACAAACTTGTGCAGTAAAAATAATTTTGGGTTTCAAAACTCAATCTACTAATCACATACCAGTATTACTTACAACGCCTATCATTCATCATTCACTTCCAAATATCAGCTTATATGCTGTTGTGCAATTAAAGTGCAAATAAACACTAAACCATATAGCACTGAGGTATAGAAAGCGTTCACCAAGAGTTTCCACAATTATGCCTCTTGTGCCTCACACACACACAAATGTAACAACTCTTCACAATACAAAGCATTCACCTTCACCTCTGCACAATATTGCCTGCCATACATTATCGCAAGCACCACTCACATTACAATTCCTTTATGCTATTTCCAGATTAGTCTCCTGCCATTTATACAACTCAGACATTAAATAGCTCTCTTTCTCTTTACACTATCGTCTAACACACTGCACGCCATTTCAGGGCAAATGTACTTGTTTCATTATACTGCGACATGGCCTGTTACAATTTCAAATCAAGCAAAAACATCTACCTGATCCAACGTGCTCCGCTACTCCACACAACACAATCTACCTCTTCCTATTTACACACATTATTGCTTACATTACGTTTTACTTGTGATTGTGGCTCAGCAATAGCCGAGCACTACGAAAAATACATTACAGACTCATTTAATGTTCCCCTCCACGGAAATCTTTAGTAAAAGGCGAAAGATTTATTCGATTTGAAGGGAAACCAGAGTGCCGATCAACGCTTTTTTTTTTTTTTTTTTTTTTTTTTTCCTTTATTGTGATTTTAATACCTGTGACAAACAGGTAGGCCGGCAGCGGACCAAGTATGCCGCTCTTCGGCCTCAGAGTATACACAGAACAGAGATGAGTGAGATATAAAAACAATCAAGACGGCGGGGTACAAACAGTAGACAAAACAGAGTTAAAACGGAGTCGGTCACGTGCGTAGTACAATGGATAAAAGCGGAGAAACACGGTGCACAAACGCAGATGGCAGATGGCCACACGTGAACCAGCGGAGCACAAACGACGAAACACAAACACACTGCAGGAGAGTCGAGGCACAAACACATGCGATGGTCTTCGGCGTAGGACGATGAAAGTAACTGATGGAAGACAGCAGAGTCGTGGCCTGCCAAGGGGAAAAGGTGTGGGGAAGAGGAGAGAGAGGGGGAGGGGAAGATGCCAGTGGAGGAGAGGGATGGAGGAGAAGGGGGAGGGTAGGGGGAGTGGAAGCCCAAGGAGAAAGGGGAGGGGAGGGAGGGAGAGAAGGGAGAGAGGGTGCCCACAGGAAAAGGAGAGGAGAGGGAAGGTAAGGCTCAAAGTTGGTAGGAGGGGTAGATGGAGGGGAGGAGGGCATCATCAGGGAGGGGGAGTTGACGGAAGCCACCGTGGGAGAGGGTGTGGAGGGTGTAAAGATGGAGAGCAGGTGGGATATAGGAATGCAGGCGCGGCAGCGGGTTGGGGTGGGAGAGGATGGGAGAGACAAGAGGGTGTGGAGGATCAAGCTTGCGGGAGGTGTAGAGGATCCGTAACCGTTCGAGGAAAAGGAGGAGGTGCGGGAAGGGAATCAGGTCATAGAGGATCCGCGTGGGGGAAGGGAGACGGATGCGATAGGCGAGGCGGAGCGCATGGCGTTCTAGGATCTGAATGGACTTGTAGAAGGTAGGAGGGGCAGAGATCCAGGCGGGATGAGCATAGCAAAGGATAGGACGGATGAGGGACTTGTAGGTGTAGAGGATGGTGGAAGGGTCCAGACCCCATGTACGGCCAGAAAGGAGCTTAAGGAGGCGGAGGCGGGAGCGTGCCTTGGCTTGGATCGTCCGGAGATGTGGGTTCCAGGAGAGGCGACGGTCGAGGGTGACACCAAGGTACTTGAGAGTAGGTGTGAGGGTGATGGGACGGCCATAAATAGTAAGATAGAAATCAAGGAGACGGAAGGAACGAGTGGTTTTGCCTACAATGATCGCCTGGGTCTTGGAAGGATTGACCTTGAGCAACCACTGGTTACACCAAGTGGTGAACCGGTCAAGATAGGATTGGAGAAGGTGCTGGGAGCGTTGCAGGGTGGGAGCGAGGGCAAGGAAGGCAGTGTCATCGGCGTACTGGAGAAGGTGTAGGGGAGGTGCAGGTGGAGGCATGTCTGCCGTGTAAAGGAGGTAGAGAAGAGGGGAAAGGACGGAACCTTGGGGCACACCGGCGGAGGGGTAGAAGGTGTAGGAATCAGTGTTGTGGATGGTGACATAGGAAGGACGGTGGGAAAGGAAGGAAGCGACCAGACGGACATAGTTGAGAGGAAGAGCAAAGGTTTGGAGCTTGAAAAGGAGACCGGAATGCCACACACGGTCATATGCGCGTTCGAGGTCGAGGGAAAGGAAGATGGCGGAACGACGGGAATTGAGTTGTTCGGAGAGGAGGTGAGTGAGGTGAAGGAGGAGGTCATCGGCTGAGAAGGACGGCCGAAAGCCACATTGGGTAGGGGGGAGGAGGCGGTGTTGGTGAAGGTGCTTGTGTAGGCGGCGGGTAAGAATGGATTCCAGGACCTTGCTGAAGACCGAGGTAAGGCTGATGGGACGGTAGGAGGAGACAGCGGAAGGCGGTTTGTCGGGCTTGAGGAACATCAGGATCCGGGAGGTTTTCCACAGGTCGGGGTAGTAGCCGGTGGACAGGACCACATTGTAGAGCCTGGCCAATGTGGAGAGGAAGGAGGCAGGAGCTTCACGGAGGTGACGGTAAGTAACACGATCGTGACCGGGAGCAGTGTTGCGTTTAGGGCGAAGTGTAGCAATGATATCTTGAGTGGTGATTGGGGTATTTAGTTCTGTGTGTGTGATGTTGTCCAAGTACTGGAAGCCAGGAGCAAGCGGGGGGACAGAGGTATCAGTTCGATCACGGACATCAGGAAAGAGGGAATAATCGAACTGGGGATCGTCAGGGATGGTAAGGATATCGGAGAGGTAGGAGGCGAAATGGTTGGCCTTACTAAGGGCATCAGGGAAGGGGTGGTCATCATGAAGGAGAGGGTAGTAGGGAGAGGGTTTAGATCCGGTAAGGCGGCGGAAGGCTGACCAGTACTTGGACGAGTTGATAGGTAAGGTGGCATTAAGACGGGTGCATGTCTGTCGCCAGTCCCGGCGTTTCTTTGCCGTGAGTAAGTTCCTGATGTGTCGCTGTAGTTGCCGGTGGCGTCGTAGTGTGTCCTGGTCACGTGTGTGAAGGAAGGCACGGTAGAGCCGGCGGGATTCACGCAGGAGAAGGACGGCCTGTGGGGGTAAGGTGGGGCGGTGCGGATGGATGGCAATGGTAGGGACGTGGGCCTCCACGGCCTCAGACAAGGTCTGCTGGAGAAAGGAGGCAGCACGGGTAACGTCATCAGGTTGGTGGTAGGTGAGGGGGTGGCTATCGACCTGGAGAGCAAGGGAGTCCCGGTAGGCATTCCAGTTGGCACGGGAGTAGTCATGGACATATTTCGGGGGAGGGTCATGGCGCGGGTCGGGACGGGGGCGACGACCGTCTGATACAGTGAGGAGGACAGGGAGATGGTCACTGCCAATGGGATCAAGGACGTCCACCGCTATGCGGCCAAGCAGGGTGGGGGAGGCTAGGACGACATCGGGAGTGGTATTGGATTCAGGGCGGGTGTGTTGGGGAATTGGAAGGACGTCGCCTTGGAGGGTGGCAAGGAACCGATGCCACCGCCGTAACTGGGCGGCAGAACGACTATGGATGTTAAGGTCGGCGGCGATCACGTAGGAGGAGAAGGTACGGTCGATGTGGGAAAGGAAGTCGAAAGGAATAGGTGCAGCGGGGCGGACATAGATGGTGGCACAGGTAAGGGTAAGGCCGGGGAAGAAGAGACTAAGGATCAAGTGTTCTGTGGGGTCAGGAAGGAGGGGTTGGAGCCGGACAGGGATCTGGCGGTGGTGGCCAATGGCAACTCCGCCACGCGCTATCTGGAGTGGATTGTCAGACCGGTGAAGGAGGTAGGGCGAGGTGTGGACGGTGTGGTGGGGCTGAAGAAAGGTTTCGTTCAGAAGGAAGGCATCCACACGGTGGGTCGTAAGGGTATGCATAAGGAGGTGCTTGTTGGTGGGAAGGGAGCGGATGTTATTGAACAGGATACGGTGCTGTCGTGCCATAATGGGAATTTAAACGAGGGTGTCGAGACGGGAGAAGGTGAAATGGGCCTGGTTGTGGGAATAGGTGGCGTAGGTGTTGAGGTGGAACACGGAACGGGCAGCGAGGGAAATCTGGTGGAGGGTGTGGGGACGCTGAAAGGGATGGACGTTCTGGAGCACTATTGTGACGAACCTGATGATGTCCTCTGCGGTGGGGGGAGGACGGAGGGAATTGCCAGGAGGGGTGGGGTCATCCAAAGGGCGGAGAGGAACAGTGAGTTCAGGAGCGGATGGAGGAGGTCGAGCCTTGCATTTCTGGGAGTAGGTAGGGTGTTGGAGGTTGCAGGTATTGCAGGAGGGAGGAGACTGAAGGTTGGGGCACTGCCGGAGGAAGTGCGCTTGCTTACAATGCGGGCAGACTGGGGCCTCGCGGCACTCTGATGTTGGGTGTGCGTTATAACGCAGACACCTCTGGCAGCGAATGGATTGTGGTGGGGAGCGGGAGGGGTCAACCTTATACCGGCGGTGGAAGAGGAGGGCACCCTCCTTAAGGAGATGGTCGATGGAGGGAGCGTGTTCGGAGAAAACTCGCATAAGGCGAGTGGGGCCCACAGAGTTGAAAATGCGGCGAACAGCTCGCACCTCCAGGTACGGGTGGGCCTTCAACTCCGCCAGCACCTCTTCCTCCGTGATCGTCGGGCTAAGCCGAGTGATCACGGCGGTGAGGGTCGGCGGGCGACGTGGGGGTTGGGGTTGACGGGGGGAGGAAGGGGAAGGAGCAGGGGCAAGGGAGGCATTAGGTCCAAATCGGGTGAGAGGAATTCGGGAGAGGATGTCGGAGTGTAGGGTAGGGCTTGGGGAGGTGATCAAGACAGAGTCCCTACGGGGGGTAAGAAGGGAGATGGGGGCTGCAGGGAAGTATTGGCGGAGGAGCAAGGTCAGGTTGCGGGCCTCCAGGAGAGAGGGATCAGGACGGGAGAGGAGATACTTGTAGGAGGGGGAGTTAGAAGAGGAAGTAGAGGGGGCTGGAGGGGAGACATCCATGGCATCTAGGGGTGGGGGAGGGGGAAGATGCTGGGACTTCTTGGGTGCAGAGGAGGCGGGGGTGCCACTGGGACGCTTAACAGCGGGGACAGGATGGGAGGAGGCGTGGGGCACAGGAGTGACGGGGAGATGACGGGAAGCGGCAGGTCCCGGTGTCGGTGCTGGTGCTGGTGCCGCTGTTGGTGCTGCTGTTGGTGCTGCTGCTGGTTGTGGCGCTGCTGCAGGTGGTGGTGCTGGCGCCGGCGATGGTGCGGCATGGGTCGTAGCCCGACGAGACACAACCCTGGCAGGGGCCGCATGAGTGGTGTGGGGGAGTGGGGGAAAGGGGTCGTGTGTGGAGGCTTGGGGAGAAGGAGCAGGGGATGGGGCGACAAAGGGAGCTGGGGTGGGAAGGGTGAGGAGGGGCGGGATATAGTAGGACGGGGGCGACTGAGCACACCAAGTAAGAGTAGTGGCAGCGAGGGAGGGCGTCGTATAGACGATGGCGGTGGTAGTGGCGGTGGTGGTGGGGGTGGTCATGATGGCAGTAAGGAAAACTGGAAACACAGAAAAGAAGAATGGGGACAGACAAGGGACAAAGTCAGGAACAGATTACAGATGACAGATGAGAGACGTCGAGGAGCGAAAGGATGAAGGCAAAGACGAAGACGAGAGTAGCGACGACAACGAAAGCAGGAGAGGAAGACGAAGCACTGGGTCCTGGCGGCGGCGGCGGCGGCGGCGGCGGCGGGGGCCGGAAGCTGCGGCGGCGGCGGCGGCGGCGGCGGCGGCGGGGGCCGGAAGCTGCGGCGGCGGCGGCGGCGGCGGCGGCTGGGTCCGGAAGCTGCGGCTGGGTCCGGCGACGACTGCTACTGCAAAACTGGCGGCACTGGAAACTGCTGCTGCTGCTGCTGCTGCTGCTGGCGGTTCCGGAACTGCGACTGCGACTGCGACTGCGACTGCGACTTCTGCGAAGCCCTAGCACTTCGATACGTAGCAGTACTCTGCAAGGTATCGAAGGGCGGAACTCTTCCGAGGTCCGCCGAAGAATGAATGCCGATCAACGCACTCACTTCCATACTTATGGCTGCTTCTCTAGTACTTCTGCGCGAGAACGCGGAAAATTCTTTCCCTCTTGTCCACTTCTCTACCGTCAACAGACTTCCAGTGTTATGCAAGCACAAACCGCAAAACTAACTGCCAACGCTGAAATACGTGTCTGCCAAATGAGGTCGCTATTACTCTTTACATAACTATTTTCATCATTTCTGTCACCATCCAAGCTGCTTCATTACCTCACCTGCCGCCAGATGGCAGCACGCCTAATTCCTGTCGGCGACCCACCGTTTGACATACAACGTTCGGCACACAACTGCCCGCAGTGCTCTGCATCTAACACTAATCTCTCTCCTCCCCACCACACTCGTTCACTGAAAAAACTGACAACTAGATAGTTCTTTGTACGCGAAACTAGGCCACATCAGACGCAACGTGTATGTAGATGTGTAGTGCAAGGGAAATATCCCCTGCTCCCACACAACTAATACTAGCTGACAACAGAAACAAAATTTCTGTCGATAGTATTTGAACCAGTCTTATTCATTTGCGAATTTCATGCATTCCTTCTTGCTGGTAACAGTGCCTTGCAAATCACTCAATTCATGTTTTCTAGCCAAACGTGCTGCTCCTGATTGTTTCGTACATCATGCATTAGTGGTCATTATCAAGACTGTGTTGTGTGTCAGCTTTTTATGGTCATCAATTGCACTCTGCTTGTGCTGCTCACTCATTCTTGTAACTCAAAGTACGTCGTTGTCATCCAATCCTAGCACTTGCAGCAGGACAAATCAACTGGCTCGTCACCGTGCCACTCGGGAAACTTCCGCAAGGCTTTCATGACATGTCGCAATCAAAGTCCTTCCACAACACTTCTGCAACGCAGCGGGTCACGATACCGAAAGTATGACTTATGCTTCTGATCTATAATAAAACCACCACTCGGAAAGCGCTACTCCCTTCCCACATCCCTCAGAATGTGGTGAACGATCATCGATTACAACCAAGATGCAATGAATCTCGGTCGCATGCCTCACGCTCAGGGACAGTGCTACCACTCATCATCGTGGTTGCGTCTACTCCAGCTTTGAACTAGAGAGAGTTGAAGACATACTACAGAAATGATCCTGTGAAGTATGATCTTGCTTGCAAGCTATCACCGCTCGCTACTTATGCCAAGAGACCGTCAACACGCCCTACGAGAATACGACACACTCTTCACATTCGCGATTTACTTATCGAAGAATTACTTAAGCTCGGACATTCTGCAAAGAACCTAGTTCTACTCCTATTTGGCCGCCATGATCTAACCTTTCCTCACTCAACTATTCTGTGCGCTACCAGTGCTTTTTGCATCCGAAATCAGAGACCATTGCCTCAGGCGAGACTGTATGTAAACACCGCTTGCAGCTCCGGCCGCTAGATGGGGGCCTGGGGCACATACAGTAGCATTCTATGGCGCAAGCAGACATGCCAAATAGTCACTGAAAGAGAAACACACAAGAGGGCAGTCATAGGACACTTGTGCTTTCTTTAAAACCGCCTCTCTCTTCGAAAATTTTCGCACCGCAATAGCGTATTCACCTCGCCCTAACAGTGCCAACTCTTGTCGATATTTGGCCACTTCCTCTTTCGCTTCACCTTGCGTCTTACTTGATACCCCGCCCAACAGCTGCTGATACACGCTACACGCAATTAATGTGTTTCTCTCTGTATCTCTTTTCGCCTACCACGAGTATTGCTTTTCCTCACATGGCAATTATGAAAACACCCACAGCTAAACAAACACTTCCATTCAGCATCACGTCCATACTATCAGTCATACACCAGTAATTTCACAGCTACTTGCTCCACTAATACATTTCTTAATGTTACTGTTAAACAGATGAAGAATCAAAGTATACAACAAGTCTCTATGAACATCACTGTCAGGACATTATACGCATACCATGCCCATCTTTATGCTTCAACTATGATGGCCCATGTGCTATGAATAAAGAAATTTCTCATCAAATATCAAATAATTTTACAACTATATAACTACTCCGACTAGCCCCTTACTAAAACTCTAGATGTTTAGCAATCCCGCCATCAATCTCAGAATAATCGCAAGCAGTGCTTTCATCCCATGAGCACTTCTTTGCAAACAAAACCACAAAACTACTTTTTATACTAGCTTCCTTGTCACAGTGAACAGGGAACTAATGCTAGTGCCCCAGTTTACTCAAAAACTTTTTCGCTTGCAACATATAAACAGCCAACTTGAACCTCTGGGATTTTCAAACACACACAGAAAACTTAATTCCACAGAAATTTAGGAGTAACAGTGGTTGCCTGACATTTTCATACATACTCAAATAGCTACTTCTATGCACTTCACACAATGTTCTCATCATGTTCCACCAGAGAACACAGTTATCACCATGAACGGATTCTGGTAAAAGAGCCTTCAAACCACAAACAGCCTGATCAAAGTGATTATCTCCACATCCTCTGCCAATATCATGTCACTCTATACCTGAGGAGGGAAACTACAATGCAGGGGAAGGAGCTTCGTTGTGAGCACTGTCCTGGTATTTCATCATTAACTCTTCTCAAGCCAAGTATGCACCACCTCTGTGTATGGCTGGGTCAATCAAAAAAGACAAGCAGCATCAACAACTCACAGGACACTATGAACATTTTTACCATTATCTGCACCACCTTCCACTGATTTACTGAAGAAGAAACTGCAAAGTCTGGCCAATTTTGTACACCAGTAATCTTGAAAACATTGGAGTCAACAGCAGATACATAGTTTCCAACACTGTACCTAGGAACAACCCTTCAATTTCAAGATTTACATCTCACTGAGGCACATCACATCATACCCAAACTACACCTAGCAGGAAATTGCTACTCTATTCATTTCCAGCTATCTATGTCATATTCAACAAATGTCTCCCTCCCACCTACATCTTCTACAAAACTGAGTACATTGTTATGAACAAACAACCAATGCCATATTATGGCAACAATCCAGTGCCACTATTATCCACTCTCTTGAAAACAATTGAAATACTCATCCTGACCAACTATCCACCATCTTCAACCCAAATCTCACTCACACCATACCCACAAATCACAAACTTGTGCAGTAAAAATAATTTTGGGTTTCAAAACTCAATCTACTAATCACATACCAGTATTACTTACAACGCCTATCATTCATCATTCACTTCCAAATATCAGCTTATATGCTGTTGTGCAATTAAAGTGCAAATAAACACTAAACCATATAGCACTGAGGTATAGAAAGCGTTCACCAAGAGTTTCCACAATTATGCCTCTTGTGCCTCACACACACACAAATGTAACAACTCTTCACAATACAAAGCATTCACCTTCACCTCTGCACAATATTGCCTGCCATACATTATCGCAAGCACCACTCACATTACAATTCCTTTATGCTATTTCCAGATTAGTCTCCTGCCATTTATACAACTCAGACATTAAATAGCTCTCTTTCTCTTTACACTATCGTCTAACACACTGCACGCCATTTCAGGGCAAATGTACTTGTTTCATTATACTGCGACATGGCCTGTTACAATTTCAAATCAAGCAAAAACATCTACCTGATCCAACGTGCTCCGCTACTCCACACAACACAATCTACCTCTTCCTATTTACACACATTATTGCTTACATTACGTTTTACTTGTGATTGTGGCTCAGCAATAGCCGAGCACTACGAAAAATACATTACAGACTCATTTAATGTTCCCCTCCACGGAAATCTTTAGTAAAAGGCGAAAGATTTATTCGATTTGAAGGGAAACCAGAGTGCCGATCAACGCACTCACTTCCATACTTATGGCTGCTTCTCTAGTACTTCTGCGCGAGAACGCGGAAAATTCTTTCCCTCTTGTCCACTTCTCTACCGTCAACAGACTTCCAGTGTTATGCAAGCACAAACCGCAAAACTAACTGCCAACGCTGAAATACGTGTCTGCCAAATGAGGTCGCTATTACTCTTTACATAACTATTTTCATCATTTCTGTCACCATCCAAGCTGCTTCATTACCTCACCTGCCGCCAGATGGCAGCACGCCTAATTCCTGTCGGCGACCCACCGTTTGACATACAACGTTCGGCACACAACTGCCCGCAGTGCTCTGCATCTAACACTAATCTCTCTCCTCCCCACCACACTCGTTCACTGAAAAAACTGACAACTAGATAGTTCTTTGTACGCGAAACTAGGCCACATCAGACGCAACGTGTATGTAGATGTGTAGTGCAAGGGAAATATCCCCTGCTCCCACACAACTAATACTAGCTGACAACAGAAACAAAATTTCTGTCGATAGTATTTGAACCAGTCTTATTCATTTGCGAATTTCATGCATTCCTTCTTGCTGGTAACAGTGCCTTGCAAATCACTCAATTCATGTTTTCTAGCCAAACGTGCTGCTCCTGATTGTTTCGTACATCATGCATTAGTGGTCATTATCAAGACTGTGTTGTGTGTCAGCTTTTTATGGTCATCAATTGCACTCTGCTTGTGCTGCTCACTCATTCTTGTAACTCAAAGTACGTCGTTGTCATCCAATCCTAGCACTTGCAGCAGGACAAATCAACTGGCTCGTCACCGTGCCACTCGGGAAACTTCCGCAAGGCTTTCATGACATGTCGCAATCAAAGTCCTTCCACAACATTTCTGCAACGCGGCGGGTCACGATACCGAAAGTATGACTTATGCTTCTGATCTATAATAAAACCACCACTCGGAAAGCGCTACTCCCTTCCCACATCCCTCAGAATGTGGTGAACGATCATCGATTACAACCAAGATGCAATGAATCTCGGTCGCATGCCTCACGCTCAGGGACAGTGCTACCACTCATCATCGTGGTTGCGTCTACTCCAGCTTTGAACTAGAGAGAGTTGAAGACATACTACAGAAATGATCCTGTGAAGTATGATCTTGCTTGCAAGCTATCACCGCTCGCTACTTATGCCACGAGACCGTCAACACGCCCTACGAGAATACGACACACTCTTCACATTCGCGATTTACTTATCGAAGAATTACTTAAGCTCTGACATTCTGCAAAGAACCTAGTTCTACTCCTATTTGGCCGCCATGATCTAACCTTTCCTCACTCAACTATTCTGTGCGCTACCAGTGCTTTTTGCATCCGAAATCAGAGACCATTGCCTCAGGCGAGACTGTATGTAAACACCGCTTGCAGCTCCGGCCGCTAGATGGGGGCCTGGGGCACATACAGTAGCATTCTATGGCGCAAGCAGACATGCCAAATAGTCACTGAAAGAGAAACACACAAGAGGGCAGTCATAGGACACTTGTGCTTTCTTTAAAACCGCCTCTCTCTTCGAAAATTTTCGCACCGCAATAGCGTATTCACCTCGCCCTAACAGTGCCAACTCTTGTCGATATTTGGCCACTTCCTCTTTCGCTTCACCTTGCGTCTTACTTGATACCCCGCCCAACAGCTGCTGATACACGCTACACGCAATTAATGTGTTTCTCTCTGTATCTCTTTTCGCCTACCACGAGTATTGCTTTTCCTCACATGGCAATTATGAAAACACCCACAGCTAAACAAACACTTCCATTCAGCATCACGTCCATACTATCAGTCATACACCAGTAATTTCACAGCTACTTGCTCCACTAATACATTTCTTAATGTTACTGTTAAACAGATGAAGAATCAAAGTATACAACAAGTCTCTATGAACATCACTGTCAGGACATTATACGCATACCATGCCCATCTTTATGCTTCAACTATGATGGCCCATGTGCTATGAATAAAGAAATTTCTCATCAAATATCAAATAATTTTACAACTATATAACTACTCCGACTAGCCCCTTACTAAAACTCTAGATGTTTAGCAATCCCGCCATCAATCTCAGAATAATCGCAAGCAGTGCTTTCATCCCATGAGCACTTCTTTGCAAACAAAACCACAAAACTACTTTTTATACTAGCTTCCTTGTCACAGTGAACAGGGAACTAATGCTAGTGCCCCAGTTTACTCAAAAACTTTTTCGCTTGCAACATATAAACAGCCAACTTGAACCTCTGGGATTTTCAAACACACACAGAAAACTTAATTCCACAGAAATTTAGGAGTAACAGTGGTTGCCTGACATTTTCATACATACTCAAATAGCTACTTCTATGCACTTCACACAATGTTCTCATCATGTTCCACCAGAGAACACAGTTATCACCATGAACGGATTCTGGTAAAAGAGCCTTCAAACCACAAACAGCCTGATCAAAGTGATTATCTCCACATCCTCTGCCAATATCATGTCACTCTATACCTGAGGAGGGAAACTACAATGCAGGGGAAGGAGCTTCGTTGTGAGCACTGTCCTGGTATTTCATCATTAACTCTTCTCAAGCCAAGTATGCACCACCTCTGTGTATGGCTGGGTCAATCAAAAAAGACAAGCAGCATCAACAACTCACAGGACACTATGAACATTTTTACCATTATCTGCACCACCTTCCACTGATTTACTGAAGAAGAAACTGCAAAGTCTGGCCAATTTTGTACACCAGTAATCTTGAAAACATTGGAGTCAACAGCAGATACATAGTTTCCAAGACTGTACCTAGGAACAACCCTTCAATTTCAAGATTTACATCTCACTGAGGCACATCACATCATACCCAAACTACACCTAGCAGGAAATTGCTACTCTATTCATTTCCAGCTATCTATGTCATATTCAACAAATGTCTCCCTCCCACCTACATCTTCTACAAAACTGAGTACATTGTTATGAACAAACAACCAATGCCATATTATGGCAACAATCCAGTGCCACTATTATCCACTCTCTTGAAAACAATTGAAATACTCATCCTGACCAACTATCCACCATCTTCAACCCAAATCTCACTCACACCATACCCACAAATCACAAACTTGTGCAGTAAAAATAATTTTGGGTTTCAAAACTCAATCTACTAATCACATACCAGTATTACTTACAACGCCTATCATTCATCATTCACTTCCAAATATCAGCTTATATGCTGTTGTGCAATTAAAGTGCAAATAAACACTAAACCATATAGCACTGAGGTATAGAAAGCGTTCACCAAGAGTTTCCACAATTATGCCTCTTGTGCCTCACACACACACAAATGTAACAACTCTTCACAATACAAAGCATTCACCTTCACCTCTGCACAATATTGCCTGCCATACATTATCGCAAGCACCACTCACATTACAATTCCTTTATGCTATTTCCAGATTAGTCTCCTGCCATTTATACAACTCAGACATTAAATAGCTCTCTTTCTCTTTACACTATCGTCTAACACACTGCACGCCATTTCAGGGCAAATGTACTTGTTTCATTATACTGCGACATGGCCTGTTACAATTTCAAATCAAGCAAAAACATCTACCTGATCCAACGTGCTCCGCTACTCCACACAACACAATCTACCTCTTCCTATTTACACACATTATTGCTTACATTACGTTTTACTTGTGATTGTGGCTCAGCAATAGCCGAGCACTACGAAAAATACATTACAGACTCATTTAATGTTCCCCTCCACGGAAATCTTTAGTAAAAGGCGAAAGATTTATTCGATTTGAAGGGAAACCAGAGTGCCGATCAACGCACTCACTTCCATACTTATGGCTGCTTCTCTAGTACTTCTGCGCGAGAACGCGGAAAATTCTTTCCCTCTTGTCCACTTCTCTACCGTCAACAGACTTCCAGTGTTATGCAAGCACAAACCGCAAAACTAACTGCCAACGCTGAAATACGTGTCTGCCAAATGAGGTCGCTATTACTCTTTACATAACTATTTTCATCATTTCTGTCACCATCCAAGCTGCTTCATTACCTCACCTGCCGCCAGATGGCAGCACGCCTAATTCCTGTCGGCGACCCACCGTTTGACATACAACGTTCGGCACACAACTGCCCGCAGTGCTCTGCATCTAACACTAATCTCTCTCCTCCCCACCACACTCGTTCACTGAAAAAACTGACAACTAGATAGTTCTTTGTACGCGAAACTAGGCCACATCAGACGCAACGTGTATGTAGATGTGTAGTGCAAGGGAAATATCCCCTGCTCCCACACAACTAATACTAGCTGACAACAGAAACAAAATTTCTGTCGATAGTATTTGAACCAGTCTTATTCATTTGCGAATTTCATGCATTCCTTCTTGCTGGTAACAGTGCCTTGCAAATCACTCAATTCATGTTTTCTAGCCAAACGTGCTGCTCCTGATTGTTTCGTACATCATGCATTAGTGGTCATTATCAAGACTGTGTTGTGTGTCAGCTTTTTATGGTCATCAATTGCACTCTGCTTGTGCTGCTCACTCATTCTTGTAACTCAAAGTACGTCGTTGTCATCCAATCCTAGCACTTGCAGCAGGACAAATCAACTGGCTCGTCACCGTGCCACTCGGGAAACTTCCGCAAGGCTTTCATGACATGTCGCAATCAAAGTCCTTCCACAACATTTCTGCAACGCGGCGGGTCACGATACCGAAAGTATGACTTATGCTTCTGATCTATAATAAAACCACCACTCGGAAAGCGCTACTCCCTTCCCACATCCCTCAGAATGTGGTGAACGATCATCGATTACAACCAAGATGCAATGAATCTCGGTCGCATGCCTCACGCTCAGGGACAGTGCTACCACTCATCATCGTGGTTGCGTCTACTCCAGCTTTGAACTAGAGAGAGTTGAAGACATACTACAGAAATGATCCTGTGAAGTATGATCTTGCTTGCAAGCTATCACCGCTCGCTACTTATGCCACGAGACCGTCAACACGCCCTACGAGAATACGACACACTCTTCACATTCGCGATTTACTTATCGAAGAATTACTTAAGCTCGGACATTCTGCAAAGAACCTAGTTCTACTCCTATTTGGCCGCCATGATCTAACCTTTCCTCACTCAACTATTCTGTGCGCTACCAGTGCTTTTTGCATCCGAAATCAGAGACCATTGCCTCAGGCGAGACTGTATGTAAACACCGCTTGCAGCTCCGGCCGCTAGATGGGGGCCTGGGGCACATACAGTAGCATTCTATGGCGCAAGCAGACATGCCAAATAGTCACTGAAAGAGAAACACACAAGAGGGCAGTCATAGGACACTTGTGCTTTCTTTAAAACCGCCTCTCTCTTCGAAAATTTTCGCACCGCAATAGCGTATTCACCTCGCCCTAACAGTGCCAACTCTTGTCGATATTTGGCCACTTCCTCTTTCGCTTCACCTTGCGTCTTACTTGATACCCCGCCCAACAGCTGCTGATACACGCTACACGCAATTAATGTGTTTCTCTCTGTATCTCTTTTCGCCTACCACGAGTATTGCTTTTCCTCACATGGCAATTATGAAAACACCCACAGCTAAACAAACACTTCCATTCAGCATCACGTCCATACTATCAGTCATACACCAGTAATTTCACAGCTACTTGCTCCACTAATACATTTCTTAATGTTACTGTTAAACAGATGAAGAATCAAAGTATACAACAAGTCTCTATGAACATCACTGTCAGGACATTATACGCATACCATGCCCATCTTTATGCTTCAACTATGATGGCCCATGTGCTATGAATAAAGAAATTTCTCATCAAATATCAAATAATTTTACAACTATATAACTACTCCGACTAGCCCCTTACTAAAACTCTAGATGTTTAGCAATCCCGCCATCAATCTCAGAATAATCGCAAGCAGTGCTTTCATCCCATGAGCACTTCTTTGCAAACAAAACCACAAAACTACTTTTTATACTAGCTTCCTTGTCACAGTGAACAGGGAACTAATGCTAGTGCCCCAGTTTACTCAAAAACTTTTTCGCTTGCAACATATAAACAGCCAACTTGAACCTCTGGGATTTTCAAACACACACAGAAAACTTAATTCCACAGAAATTTAGGAGTAACAGTGGTTGCCTGACATTTTCATACATACTCAAATAGCTACTTCTATGCACTTCACACAATGTTCTCATCATGTTCCACCAGAGAACACAGTTATCACCATGAACGGATTCTGGTAAAAGAGCCTTCAAACCACAAACAGCCTGATCAAAGTGATTATCTCCACATCCTCTGCCAATATCATGTCACTCTATACCTGAGGAGGGAAACTACAATGCAGGGGAAGGAGCTTCGTTGTGAGCACTGTCCTGGTATTTCATCATTAACTCTTCTCAAGCCAAGTATGCACCACCTCTGTGTATGGCTGGGTCAATCAAAAAAGACAAGCAGCATCAACAACTCACAGGACACTATGAACATTTTTACCATTATCTGCACCACCTTCCACTGATTTACTGAAGAAGAAACTGCAAAGTCTGGCCAATTTTGTACACCAGTAATCTTGAAAACATTGGAGTCAACAGCAGATACATAGTTTCCAAGACTGTACCTAGGAACAACCCTTCAATTTCAAGATTTACATCTCACTGAGGCACATCACATCATACCCAAACTACACCTAGCAGGAAATTGCTACTCTATTCATTTCCAGCTATCTATGTCATATTCAACAAATGTCTCCCTCCCACCTACATCTTCTACAAAACTGAGTACATTGTTATGAACAAACAACCAATGCCATATTATGGCAACAATCCAGTGCCACTATTATCCACTCTCTTGAAAACAATTGAAATACTCATCCTGACCAACTATCCACCATCTTCAACCCAAATCTCACTCACACCATACCCACAAATCACAAACTTGTGCAGTAAAAATAATTTTGGGTTTCAAAACTCAATCTACTAATCACATACCAGTATTACTTACAACGCCTATCATTCATCATTCACTTCCAAATATCAGCTTATATGCTGTTGTGCAATTAAAGTGCAAATAAACACTAAACCATATAGCACTGAGGTATAGAAAGCGTTCACCAAGAGTTTCCACAATTATGCCTCTTGTGCCTCACACACACACAAATGTAACAACTCTTCACAATACAAAGCATTCACCTTCACCTCTGCACAATATTGCCTGCCATACATTATCGCAAGCACCACTCACATTACAATTCCTTTATGCTATTTCCAGATTAGTCTCCTGCCATTTATACAACTCAGACATTAAATAGCTCTCTTTCTCTTTACACTATCGTCTAACACACTGCACGCCATTTCAGGGCAAATGTACTTGTTTCATTATACTGCGACATGGCCTGTTACAATTTCAAATCAAGCAAAAACATCTACCTGATCCAACGTGCTCCGCTACTCCACACAACACAATCTACCTCTTCCTATTTACGCACATTATTGCTTACATTACGTTTTACTTGTGATTGTGGCTCAGCAATAGCCGAGCACTACGAAAAATACATTACAGACTCATTTAATGTTCCCCTCCACGGAAATCTTTAGTAAAAGGCGAAAGATTTATTCGATTTGAAGGGAAACCAGAGTGCCGATCAACGCACTCACTTCCATACTTATGGCTGCTTCTCTAGTACTTCTGCGCGAGAACGCGGAAAATTCTTTCCCTCTTGTCCACTTCTCTACCGTCAACAGACTTCCAGTGTTATGCAAGCACAAACCGCAAAACTAACTGCCAACGCTGAAATACGTGTCTGCCAAATGAGGTCGCTATTACTCTTTACATAACTATTTTCATCATTTCTGTCACCATCCAAGCTGCTTCATTACCTCACCTGCCGCCAGATGGCAGCACGCCTAATTCCTGTCGGCGACCCACCGTTTGACATACAACGTTCGGCACACAACTGCCCGCAGTGCTCTGCATCTAACACTAATCTCTCTCCTCCCCACCACACTCGTTCACTGAAAAAACTGACAACTAGATAGTTCTTTGTACGCGAAACTAGGCCACATCAGACGCAACGTGTATGTAGATGTGTAGTGCAAGGGAAATATCCCCTGCTCCCACACAACTAATACTAGCTGACAACAGAAACAAAATTTCTGTCGATAGTATTTGAACCAGTCTTATTCATTTGCGAATTTCATGCATTCCTTCTTGCTGGTAACAGTGCCTTGCAAATCACTCAATTCATGTTTTCTAGCCAAACGTGCTGCTCCTGATTGTTTCGTACATCATGCATTAGTGGTCATTATCAAGACTGTGTTGTGTGTCAGCTTTTTATGGTCATCAATTGCACTCTGCTTGTGCTGCTCACTCATTCTTGTAACTCAAAGTACGTCGTTGTCATCCAATCCTAGCACTTGCAGCAGGACAAATCAACTGGCTCGTCACCGTGCCACTCGGGAAACTTCCGCAAGGCTTTCATGACATGTCGCAATCAAAGTCCTTCCACAACATTTCTGCAACGCAGCGGGTCACGATACCGAAAGTATGACTTATGCTTCTGATCTATAATAAAACCACCACTCGGAAAGCGCTACTCCCTTCCCACATCCCTCAGAATGTGGTGAACGATCATCGATTACAACCAAGATGCAATGAATCTCGGTCGCATGCCTCACGCTCAGGGACAGTGCTACCACTCATCATCGTGGTTGCGTCTACTCCAGCTTTGAACTAGAGAGAGTTGAAGACATACTACAGAAATGATCCTGTGAAGTATGATCTTGCTTGCAAGCTATCACCGCTCGCTACTTATGCCAAGAGACCGTCAACACGCCCTACGAGAATACGACACACTCTTCACATTCGCGATTTACTTATCGAAGAATTACTTAAGCTCGGACATTCTGCAAAGAACCTAGTTCTACTCCTATTTGGCCGCCATGATCTAACCTTTCCTCACTCAACTATTCTGTGCGCTACCAGTGCTTTTTGCATCCGAAATCAGAGACCATTGCCTCAGGCGAGACTGTATGTAAACACCGCTTGCAGCTCCGGCCGCTAGATGGGGGCCTGGGGCACATACAGTAGCATTCTATGGCGCAAGCAGACATGCCAAATAGTCACTGAAAGAGAAACACACAAGAGGGCAGTCATAGGACACTTGTGCTTTCTTTAAAACCGCCTCTCTCTTCGAAAATTTTCGCACCGCAATAGCGTATTCACCTCGCCCTAACAGTGCCAACTCTTGTCGATATTTGGCCACTTCCTCTTTCGTTTCACCTTGCGTCTTACTTGCTCACTCACCTCCTCTCCGAACAACTCAATTCCCGTCGTTCCGCCATCTTCCTTTCCCTCGACCTCGAACGCGCATATGACCGTGTGTGGCATTCCGGTCTCCTTTTCAAGCTCCAAACCTTTGCTCTTCCTCTCAACTATGTCCGTCTGGTCGCTTCCTTCCTTTCCCACCGTCCTTCCTATGTCACCATCCACAACACGGATTCCTACACCTTCTACCCCTCCGCCGGTGTGCCCCAAGGTTCCGTCCTTTCCCCTCTTCTCTACCTCCTTTACACGGCAGACATGCCTCCACCTGCACCTCCCCTACACCTTCTCCAGTACGCCGATGACACTGCCTTCCTTGCCCTCGCTCCCACCCTGCAACGCTCCCAGCACCTTCTCCAATCCTATCTTGACCGGTTCACCACTTGGTGTAACCAGTGGTTGCTCAAGGTCAATCCTTCCAAGACCCAGGCGATCATTGTAGGCAAAACCACTCGTTCCTTCCGTCTCCTTGATTTCTATCTTACTATTTATGGCCGTCCCATCACCCTCACACCTACTCTCAAGTACCTTGGTGTCACCCTCGACCGTCGCCTCTCCTGGAACCCACATCTCCGGACGATCCAAGCCAAGGCACGCTCCCGCCTCCGCCTCCTTAAGCTCCTTTCTGGCCGTACATGGGGTCTGGACCCTTCCACCATCCTCTACACCTACAAGTCCCTCATCCGTCCTATCCTTTGCTATGCTCATCCCGCCTGGATCTCTGCCCCTCCTACCTTCTACAAGTCCATTCAGATCCTAGAACGCCATGCGCTCCGCCTCGCCTATCGCATCCGTCTCCCTTCCCCCACGCGGATCCTCTATGACCTGATTCCCTTCCCGCACCTCCTCCTTTTCCTCGAACGGTTACGGATCCTCTACACCTCCCGCAAGCTTGATCCTCCACACCCTCTTGTCTCTCCCATCCTCTCCCACCCCAACCCGCTGCCGCGCCTACATTCCTATATCCCACCTGCTCTCCATCTTTACACCCTCCACACCCTCTCCCTCGGTGGCTTCCGTCAACTCCCCCTCCCTGATGATGCCCTCCTCCCCTCCATCTACCCCTCCTACCAACTTTGAGCCTTACCTTCCCTCTCCTCTCCTTTTCCTGTGGGCACCCTCTCTCCCTTCTCTCCCTCCCTCCCCTCCCCTTTCTCCTTGGGCTTCCACTCCCCCTACCCTCCCCCTTCTCCTCCATCCCTCTCCTCCACTGGCATCTTCCCCTCCCCCTCTCTCTCCTCTTCCCCACACCTTTTCCCCTTGGCAGGCCACGACTCTGCTGTCTTCCATCAGTTACTTTCATCGTCCTACGCCGAAGACCATCGCATGTGTTTGTGCCTCGACTCTCCTGCAGTGTGTTTGTGTTTCGTCGTTTGTGCTCCGCTGGTTCACGTGTGGCCATCTGCCATCTGCGTTTGTGCACCGTGTTTCTCCGCTTTTATCCATTGTGCTACGCACGTGACCGACTCCGTTTTAACTCTGTTTTGTCTACTGTTTGTACCCCGCCGTCTTGATTGTTTTTATATCTCACTCATCTCTGTTCTGTGTATACTCTGAGGCCGAAGAGCGGCATACTTGGTCCGCTGCCGGCCTACCTGTTTGTCACAGGTATTAAAATCACAATAAAGGAAAAAAAAAAAAAAAAAAAAAAGCGTCTTACTTGATACCCCGCCCAACAGCTGCTGATACACGCTACACGCAATTAATGTGTTTCTCTCTGTATCTCTTTTCGCCTACCACGAGTATTGCTTTTCCTCACATGGCAATTATGAAAACACCCACAGCTAAACAAACACTTCCATTCAGCATCACGTCCATACTATCAGTCATACACCAGTAATTTCACAGCTACTTGCTCCACTAATACATTTCTTAATGTTACTGTTAAACAGATGAAGAATCAAAGTATACAACAAGTCTCTATGAACATCACTGTCAGGACATTATACGCATACCATGCCCATCTTTATGCTTCAACTATGATGGCCCATGTGCTATGAATAAAGAAATTTCTCATCAAATATCAAATAATTTTACAACTATATAACTACTCCGACTAGCCCCTTACTAAAACTCTAGATGTTTAGCAATCCCGCCATCAATCTCAGAATAATCGCAAGCAGTGCTTTCATCCCATGAGCACTTCTTTGCAAACAAAACCACAAAACTACTTTTTATACTAGCTTCCTTGTCACAGTGAACAGGGAACTAATGCTAGTGCCCCAGTTTACTCAAAAACTTTTTCGCTTGCAACATATAAACAGCCAACTTGAACCTCTGGGATTTTCAAACACACACAGAAAACTTAATTCCACAGAAATTTAGGAGTAACAGTGGTTGCCTGACATTTTCATACATACTCAAATAGCTACTTCTATGCACTTCACACAATGTTCTCATCATGTTCCACCAGAGAACACAGTTATCACTATGAATGGATTCTGGTAAAATAGCCTTCAAACCACAAACAGCCTGATCAAAGTGATTATCTCCACATCCTCTGCCAATATCATGTCACTCTATACCTGAGGAGGGAAACTACAATGCAGGGGAAGGAGCTTCGTTGTGAGCACTGTCCTGGTATTTCATCATTAACTCTTCTCAAGCCAAGTATGCACCACCTCTGTGTATGGCTGGGTCAATCAAAAAAGACAAGCAGCATCAACAACTCACAGGACACTATGAACATTTTTACCATTATCTGCACCACCTTCCACTGATTTACTGAAGAAGAAACTGCAAAGTCTGGCCAATTTTGTACACCAGTAATCTTGAAAACATTGGAGTCAACAGCAGATACATAGTTTCCAAGACTGTACCTAGGAACAACCCTTCAATTTCAAGATTTACATCTCACTGAGGCACATCACATCATACCCAAACTACACCTAGCAGGAAATTGCTACTCTATTCATTTCCAGCTATCTATGTCATATTCAACAAATGTCTCCCTCCCACCTACATCTTCTACAAAACTGAGTACATTGTTATGAACAAACAACCAATGCCATATTATGGCAACAATCCAGTGCCACTATTATCCACTCTCTTGAAAACAATTGAAATACTCATCCTGACCAACTATCCACCATCTTCAACCCAAATCTCACTCACACCATACCCACAAATCACAAACTTGTGCAGTAAAAATAATTTTGGGTTTCAAAACTCAATCTACTAATCACATACCAGTATTACTTACAACGCCTATCATTCATCATTCACTTCCAAATATCAGCTTATATGCTGTTGTGCAATTAAAGTGCAAATAAACACTAAACCATATAGCACTGAGGTATAGAAAGCGTTCACCAAGAGTTTCCACAATTATGCCTCTTGTGCCTCACACACACACACACAAATGTAACAACTCTTCACAATACAAAGCATTCACCTTCACCTCTGCACAATATTGCCTGCCATACATTATCGCAAGCACCACTCACATTACAATTCCTTTATGCTATTTCCAGATTAGTCTCCTGCCATTTATACAACTCAGACATTAAATAGCTCTCTTTCTCTTTACACTATCGTCTAACACACTGCACGCCATTTCAGGGCAAATGTACTTGTTTCATTATACTGCGACATGGCCTGTTACAATTTCAAATCAAGCAAAAACATCTACCTGATCCAACGTGCTCCGCTACTCCACACAACACAATCTACCTCTTCCTATTTACGCACATTATTGCTTACATTACGTTTTACTTGTGATTGTGGCTCAGCAATAGCCGAGCACTACGAAAAATACATTACAGACTCATTTAATGTTCCCCTCCACGGAAATCTTTAGTAAAAGGCGAAAGATTTATTCGATTTGAAGGGAAACCAGAGTGCCGATCAACGCACTCACTTCCATACTTATGGCTGCTTCTCTAGTACTTCTGCGCGAGAACGCGGAAAATTCTTTCCCTCTTGTCCACTTCTCTACCGTCAACAGACTTCCAGTGTTATGCAAGCACAAACCGCAAAACTAACTGCCAACGCTGAAATACGTGTCTGCCAAATGAGGTCGCTATTACTCTTTACATAACTATTTTCATCATTTCTGTCACCATCCAAGCTGCTTCATTACCTCACCTGCCGCCAGATGGCAGCACGCCTAATTCCTGTCGGCGACCCACCGTTTGACATACAACGTTCGGCACACAACTGCCCGCAGTGCTCTGCATCTAACACTAATCTCTCTCCTCCCCACCACACTCGTTCACTGAAAAAACTGACAACTAGATAGTTCTTTGTACGCGAAACTAGGCCACATCAGACGCAACGTGTATGTAGATGTGTAGTGCAAGGGAAATATCCCCTGCTCCCACACAACTAATACTAGCTGACAACAGAAACAAAATTTCTGTCGATAGTATTTGAACCAGTCTTATTCATTTGCGAATTTCATGCATTCCTTCTTGCTGGTAACAGTGCCTTGCAAATCACTCAATTCATGTTTTCTAGCCAAACGTGCTGCTCCTGATTGTTTCGTACATCATGCATTAGTGGTCATTATCAAGACTGTGTTGTGTGTCAGCTTTTTATGGTCATCAATTGCACTCTGCTTGTGCTGCTCACTCATTCTTGTAACTCAAAGTACGTCGTTGTCATCCAATCCTAGCACTTGCAGCAGGACAAATCAACTGGCTCGTCACCGTGCCACTCGGGAAACTTCCGCAAGGCTTTCATGACATGTCGCAATCAAAGTCCTTCCACAACATTTCTGCAACGCGGCGGGTCACGATACCGAAAGTATGACTTATGCTTCTGATCTATAATAAAACCACCACTCGAAAAGCGCTACTCCCTTCCCACATCCCTCAGAATGTGGTGAACGATCATCGATTACAACCAAGATGCAATGAATCTCGGTCGCATGCCTCACGCTCAGGGACAGTGCTACCACTCATCATCGTGGTTGCGTCTACTCCAGCTTTGAACTAGAGAGAGTTGAAGACATACTACAGAAATGATCCTGTGAAGTATGATCTTGCTTGCAAGCTATCACCGCTCGCTACTTATGCCACGAGACCGCCAACACGCCCTACGAGAATACGACACACTCTTCACATTCGCGATTTACTTATCGAAGAATTACTTAAGCTCGGACATTCTGCAAAGAACCTAGTTCTACTCCTATTTGGCCGCCATGATCTAACCTTTCCTCACTCAACTATTCTGTGCGCTACCAGTGCTTTTTGCATCCGAAATCAGAGACCATTGCCTCAGGCGAGACTGTATGTAAACACCGCTTGCAGCTCCGGCCGCTAGATGGGGGCCTGGGGCACATACAGTAGCATTCTATGGCGCAAGCAGACATGCCAAATAGTCACTGAAAGAGAAACACACAAGAGGGCAGTCATAGGACACTTGTGCTTTCTTTAAAACCGCCTCTCTCTTCGAAAATTTTCGCACCGCAATAGCGTATTCACCTCGCCCTAACAGTGCCAACTCTTGTCGATATTTGGCCACTTCCTCTTTCGTTTCACCTTGCGTCTTACTTGATACCCCGCCCAACAGCTGCTGATACACGCTACACGCAATTAATGTGTTTCTCTCTGTATCTCTTTTCGCCTACCACGAGTATTGCTTTTCCTCACATGGCAATTATGAAAACACCCACAGCTAAACAAACACTTCCATTCAGCATCACGTCCATACTATCAGTCATACACCAGTAATTTCACAGCTACTTGCTCCACTAATACATTTCTTAATGTTACTGTTAAACAGATGAAGAATCAAAGTATACAACAAGTCTCTATGAACATCACTGTCAGGACATTATACGCATACCATGCCCATCTTTATGCTTCAACTATGATGGCCCATGTGCTATGAATAAAGAAATTTCTCATCAAATATCAAATAATTTTACAACTATATAACTACTCCGACTAGCCCCTTACTAAAACTCTAGATGTTTAGCAATCCCGCCATCAATCTCAGAATAATCGCAAGCAGTGCTTTCATCCCATGAGCACTTCTTTGCAAACAAAACCACAAAACTACTTTTTATACTAGCTTCCTTGTCACAGTGAACAGGGAACTAATGCTAGTGCCCCAGTTTACTCAAAAACTTTTTCGCTTGCAACATATAAACAGCCAACTTGAACCTCTGGGATTTTCAAACACACACAGAAAACTTAATTCCACAGAAATTTAGGAGTAACAGTGGTTGCCTGACATTTTCATACATACTCAAATAGCTACTTCTATGCACTTCACACAATGTTCTCATCATGTTCCACCAGAGAACACAGTTATCACTATGAATGGATTCTGGTAAAAGAGCCTTCAAACCACAAACAGCCTGATCAAAGTGATTATCTCCACATCCTCTGCCAATATCATGTCACTCTATACCTGAGGAGGGAAACTACAATGCAGGGGAAGGAGCTTCGTTGTGAGCACTGTCCTGGTATTTCATCATTAACTCTTCTCAAGCCAAGTATGCACCACCTCTGTGTATGGCTGGGTCAATCAAAAAAGACAAGCAGCATCAACAACTCACAGGACACTATGAACATTTTTACCATTATCTGCACCACCTTCCACTGATTTACTGAAGAAGAAACTGCAAAGTCTGGCCAATTTTGTACACCAGTAATCTTGAAAACATTGGAGTCAACAGCAGATACATAGTTTCCAAGACTGTACCTAGGAACAACCCTTCAATTTCAAGATTTACATCTCACTGAGGCACATCACATCATACCCAAACTACACCTAGCAGGAAATTGCTACTCTATTCATTTCCAGCTATCTATGTCATATTCAACAAATGTCTCCCTCCCACCTACATCTTCTACAAAACTGAGTACATTGTTATGAACAAACAACCAATGCCATATTATGGCAACAATCCAGTGCCACTATTATCCACTCTCTTGAAAACAATTGAAATACTCATCCTGACCAACTATCCACCATCTTCAACCCAAATCTCACTCACACCATACCCACAAATCACAAACTTGTGCAGTAAAAATAATTTTGGGTTTCAAAACTCAATCTACTAATCACATACCAGTATTACTTACAACGCCTATCATTCATCATTCACTTCCAAATATCAGCTTATATGCTGTTGTGCAATTAAAGTGCAAATAAACACTAAACCATATAGCACTGAGGTATAGAAAGCGTTCACCAAGAGTTTCCACAATTATGCCTCTTGTGCCTCACACACACACAAATGTAACAACTCTTCACAATACAAAGCATTCACCTTCACCTCTGCACAATATTGCCTGCCATACATTATCGCAAGCACCACTCACATTACAATTCCTTTATGCTATTTCCAGATTAGTCTCCTGCCATTTATACAACTCAGACATTAAATAGCTCTCTTTCTCTTTACACTATCGTCTAACACACTGCACGCCATTTCAGGGCAAATGTACTTGTTTCATTATACTGCGACATGGCCTGTTACAATTTCAAATCAAGCAAAAACATCTACCTGATCCAACGTGCTCCGCTACTCCACACAACACAATCTACCTCTTCCTATTTACGCACATTATTGCTTACATTACGTTTTACTTGTGATTGTGGCTCAGCAATAGCCGAGCACTACGAAAAATACATTACAGACTCATTTAATGTTCCCCTCCACGGAAATCTTTAGTAAAAGGCGAAAGATTTATTCGATTTGAAGGGAAACCAGAGTGCCGATCAACGCACTCACTTCCATACTTATGGCTGCTTCTCTAGTACTTCTGCGCGAGAACGCGGAAAATTCTTTCCCTCTTGTCCACTTCTCTACCGTCAACAGACTTCCAGTGTTATGCAAGCACAAACCGCAAAACTAACTGCCAACGCTGAAATACGTGTCTGCCAAATGAGGTCGCTATTACTCTTTACATAACTATTTTCATCATTTCTGTCACCATCCAAGCTGCTTCATTACCTCACCTGCCGCCAGATGGCAGCACGCCTAATTCCTGTCGGCGACCCACCGTTTGACATACAACGTTCGGCACACAACTGCCCGCAGTGCTCTGCATCTAACACTAATCTCTCTCCTCCCCACCACACTCGTTCACTGAAAAAACTGACAACTAGATAGTTCTTTGTACGCGAAACTAGGCCACATCAGACGCAACGTGTATGTAGATGTGTAGTGCAAGGGAAATATCCCCTGCTCCCACACAACTAATACTAGCTGACAACAGAAACAAAATTTCTGTCGATAGTATTTGAACCAGTCTTATTCATTTGCGAATTTCATGCATTCCTTCTTGCTGGTAACAGTGCCTTGCAAATCACTCAATTCATGTTTTCTAGCCAAACGTGCTGCTCCTGATTGTTTCGTACATCATGCATTAGTGGTCATTATCAAGACTGTGTTGTGTGTCAGCTTTTTATGGTCATCAATTGCACTCTGCTTGTGCTGCTCACTCATTCTTGTAACTCAAAGTACGTCGTTGTCATCCAATCCTAGCACTTGCAGCAGGACAAATCAACTGGCTCGTCACCGTGCCACTCGGGAAACTTCCGCAAGGCTTTCATGACATGTCGCAATCAAAGTCCTTCCACAACATTTCTGCAACGCGGCGGGTCACGATACCGAAAGTATGACTTATGCTTCTGATCTATAATAAAACCACCACTCGAAAAGCGCTACTCCCTTCCCACATCCCTCAGAATGTGGTGAACGATCATCGATTACAACCAAGATGCAATGAATCTCGGTCGCATGCCTCACGCTCAGGGACAGTGCTACCACTCATCATCGTGGTTGCGTCTACTCCAGCTTTGAACTAGAGAGAGTTGAAGACATACTACAGAAATGATCCTGTGAAGTATGATCTTGCTTGCAAGCTATCACCGCTCGCTACTTATGCCACGAGACCGTCAACACGCCCTACGAGAATACGACACACTCTTCACATTCGCGATTTACTTATCGAAGAATTACTTAAGCTCGGACATTCTGCAAAGAACCTAGTTCTACTCCTATTTGGCCGCCATGATCTAACCTTTCCTCACTCAACTATTCTGTGCGCTACCAGTGCTTTTTGCATCCGAAATCAGAGACCATTGCCTCAGGCGAGACTGTATGTAAACACCGCTTGCAGCTCCGGCCGCTAGATGGGGGCCTGGGGCACATACAGTAGCATTCTATGGCGCAAGCAGACATGCCAAATAGTCACTGAAAGAGAAACACACAAGAGGGCAGTCATAGGACACTTGTGCTTTCTTTAAAACCGCCTCTCTCTTCGAAAATTTTCGCACCGCAATAGCGTATTCACCTCGCCCTAACAGTGCCAACTCTTGTCGATATTTGGCCACTTCCTCTTTCGTTTCACCTTGCGTCTTACTTGATACCCCGCCCAACAGCTGCTGATACACGCTACACGCAATTAATGTGTTTCTCTCTGTATCTCTTTTCGCCTACCACGAGTATTGCTTTTCCTCACATGGCAATTATGAAAACACCCACAGCTAAACAAACACTTCCATTCAGCATCACGTCCATACTATCAGTCATACACCAGTAATTTCACAGCTACTTGCTCCACTAATACATTTCTTAATGTTACTGTTAAACAGATGAAGAATCAAAGTATACAACAAGTCTCTATGAACATCACTGTCAGGACATTATACGCATACCATGCCCATCTTTATGCTTCAACTATGATGGCCCATGTGCTATGAATAAAGAAATTTCTCATCAAATATCAAATAATTTTACAACTATATAACTACTCCGACTAGCCCCTTACTAAAACTCTAGATGTTTAGCAATCCCGCCATCAATCTCAGAATAATCGCAAGCAGTGCTTTCATCCCATGAGCACTTCTTTGCAAACAAAACCACAAAACTACTTTTTATACTAGCTTCCTTGTCACAGTGAACAGGGAACTAATGCTAGTGCCCCAGTTTACTCAAAAACTTTTTCGCTTGCAACATATAAACAGCCAACTTGAACCTCTGGGATTTTCAAACACACACAGAAAACTTAATTCCACAGAAATTTAGGAGTAACAGTGGTTGCCTGACATTTTCATACATACTCAAATAGCTACTTCTATGCACTTCACACAATGTTCTCATCATGTTCCACCAGAGAACACAGTTATCACTATGAATGGATTCTGGTAAAAGAGCCTTCAAACCACAAACAGCCTGATCAAAGTGATTATCTCCACATCCTCTGCCAATATCATGTCACTCTATACCTGAGGAGGGAAACTACAATGCAGGGGAAGGAGCTTCGTTGTGAGCACTGTCCTGGTATTTCATCATTAACTCTTCTCAAGCCAAGTATGCACCACCTCTGTGTATGGCTGGGTCAATCAAAAAAGACAAGCAGCATCAACAACTCACAGGACACTATGAACATTTTTACCATTATCTGCACCACCTTCCACTGATTTACTGAAGAAGAAACTGCAAAGTCTGGCCAATTTTGTACACCAGTAATCTTGAAAACATTGGAGTCAACAGCAGATACATAGTTTCCAAGACTGTACCTAGGAACAACCCTTCAATTTCAAGATTTACATCTCACTGAGGCACATCACATCATACCCAAACTACACCTAGCAGGAAATTGCTACTCTATTCATTTCCAGCTATCTATGTCATATTCAACAAATGTCTCCCTCCCACCTACATCTTCTACAAAACTGAGTACATTGTTATGAACAAACAACCAATGCCATATTATGGCAACAATCCAGTGCCACTATTATCCACTCTCTTGAAAACAATTGAAATACTCATCCTGACCAACTATCCACCATCTTCAACCCAAATCTCACTCACACCATACCCACAAATCACAAACTTGTGCAGTAAAAATAATTTTGGGTTTCAAAACTCAATCTACTAATCACATACCAGTATTACTTACAACGCCTATCATTCATCATTCACTTCCAAATATCAGCTTATATGCTGTTGTGCAATTAAAGTGCAAATAAACACTAAACCATATAGCACTGAGGTATAGAAAGCGTTCACCAAGAGTTTCCACAATTATGCCTCTTGTGCCTCACACACACACAAATGTAACAACTCTTCACAATACAAAGCATTCACCTTCACCTCTGCACAATATTGCCTGCCATACATTATCGCAAGCACCACTCACATTACAATTCCTTTATGCTATTTCCAGATTAGTCTCCTGCCATTTATACAACTCAGACATTAAATAGCTCTCTTTCTCTTTACACTATCGTCTAACACACTGCACGCCATTTCAGGGCAAATGTACTTGTTTCATTATACTGCGACATGGCCTGTTACAATTTCAAATCAAGCAAAAACATCTACCTGATCCAACGTGCTCCGCTACTCCACACAACACAATCTACCTCTTCCTATTTACGCACATTATTGCTTACATTACGTTTTACTTGTGATTGTGGCTCAGCAATAGCCGAGCACTACGAAAAATACATTACAGACTCATTTAATGTTCCCCTCCACGGAAATCTTTAGTAAAAGGCGAAAGATTTATTCGATTTGAAGGGAAACCAGAGTGCCGATCAACGCACTCACTTCCATACTTATGGCTGCTTCTCTAGTACTTCTGCGCGAGAACGCGGAAAATTCTTTCCCTCTTGTCCACTTCTCTACCGTCAACAGACTTCCAGTGTTATGCAAGCACAAACCGCAAAACTAACTGCCAACGCTGAAATACGTGTCTGCCAAATGAGGTCGCTATTACTCTTTACATAACTATTTTCATCATTTCTGTCACCATCCAAGCTGCTTCATTACCTCACCTGCCGCCAGATGGCAGCACGCCTAATTCCTGTCGGCGACCCACCGTTTGACATACAACGTTCGGCACACAACTGCCCGCAGTGCTCTGCATCTAACACTAATCTCTCTCCTCCCCACCACACTCGTTCACTGAAAAAACTGACAACTAGATAGTTCTTTGTACGCGAAACTAGGCCACATCAGACGCAACGTGTATGTAGATGTGTAGTGCAAGGGAAATATCCCCTGCTCCCACACAACTAATACTAGCTGACAACAGAAACAAAATTTCTGTCGATAGTATTTGAACCAGTCTTATTCATTTGCGAATTTCATGCATTCCTTCTTGCTAGTAACAGTGCCTTGCAAATCACTCAATTCATGTTTTCTAGCCAAACGTGCTGCTCCTGATTGTTTCGTACATCATGCATTAGTGGTCATTATCAAGACTGTGTTGTGTGTCAGCTTTTTATGGTCATCAATTGCACTCTGCTTGTGCTGCTCACTCATTCTTGTAACTCAAAGTACGTCGTTGTCATCCAATCCTAGCACTTGCAGCAGGACAAATCAACTGGCTCGTCACCGTGCCACTCGGGAAACTTCCGCAAGGCTTTCATGACATGTCGCAATCAAAGTCCTTCCACAACATTTCTGCAACGCGGCGGGTCACGATACCGAAAGTATGACTTATGCTTCTGATCTATAATAAAACCACCACTCGAAAAGCGCTACTCCCTTCCCACATCCCTCAGAATGTGGTGAACGATCATCGATTACAACCAAGATGCAATGAATCTCGGTCGCATGCCTCACGCTCAGGGACAGTGCTACCACTCATCATCGTGGTTGCGTCTACTCCAGCTTTGAACTAGAGAGAGTTGAAGACATACTACAGAAATGATCCTGTGAAGTATGATCTTGCTTGCAAGCTATCACCGCTCGCTACTTATGCCACGAGACCGTCAACACGCCCTACGAGAATACGACACACTCTTCACATTCGCGATTTACTTATCGAAGAATTACTTAAGCTCGGACATTCTGCAAAGAACCTAGTTCTACTCCTATTTGGCCGCCATGATCTAACCTTTCCTCACTCAACTATTCTGTGCGCTACCAGTGCTTTTTGCATCCGAAATCAGAGACCATTGCCTCAGGCGAGACTGTATGTAAACACCGCTTGCAGCTCCGGCCGCTAGATGGGGGCCTGGGGCACATACAGTAGCATTCTATGGCGCAAGCAGACATGCCAAATAGTCACTGAAAGAGAAACACACAAGAGGGCAGTCATAGGACACTTGTGCTTTCTTTAAAACCGCCTCTCTCTTCGAAAATTTTCGCACCGCAATAGCGTATTCACCTCGCCCTAACAGTGCCAACTCTTGTCGATATTTGGCCACTTCCTCTTTCGTTTCACCTTGCGTCTTACTTGATACCCCGCCCAACAGCTGCTGATACACGCTACACGCAATTAATGTGTTTCTCTCTGTATCTCTTTTCGCCTACCACGAGTATTGCTTTTCCTCACATGGCAATTATGAAAACACCCACAGCTAAACAAACACTTCCATTCAGCATCACGTCCATACTATCAGTCATACACCAGTAATTTCACAGCTACTTGCTCCACTAATACATTTCTTAATGTTACTGTTAAACAGATGAAGAATCAAAGTATACAACAAGTCTCTATGAACATCACTGTCAGGACATTATACGCATACCATGCCCATCTTTATGCTTCAACTATGATGGCCCATGTGCTATGAATAAAGAAATTTCTCATCAAATATCAAATAATTTTACAACTATATAACTACTCCGACTAGCCCCTTACTAAAACTCTAGATGTTTAGCAATCCCGCCATCAATCTCAGAATAATCGCAAGCAGTGCTTTCATCCCATGAGCACTTCTTTGCAAACAAAACCACAAAACTACTTTTTATACTAGCTTCCTTGTCACAGTGAACAGGGAACTAATGCTAGTGCCCCAGTTTACTCAAAAACTTTTTCGCTTGCAACATATAAACAGCCAACTTGAACCTCTGGGATTTTCAAACACACACAGAAAACTTAATTCCACAGAAATTTAGGAGTAACAGTGGTTGCCTGACATTTTCATACATACTCAAATAGCTACTTCTATGCACTTCACACAATGTTCTCATCATGTTCCACCAGAGAACACAGTTATCACTATGAATGGATTCTGGTAAAAGAGCCTTCAAACCACAAACAGCCTGATCAAAGTGATTATCTCCACATCCTCTGCCAATATCATGTCACTCTATACCTGAGGAGGGAAACTACAATGCAGGGGAAGGAGCTTCGTTGTGAGCACTGTCCTGGTATTTCATCATTAACTCTTCTCAAGCCAAGTATGCACCACCTCTGTGTATGGCTGGGTCAATCAAAAAAGACAAGCAGCATCAACAACTCACAGGACACTATGAACATTTTTACCATTATCTGCACCACCTTCCACTGATTTACTGAAGAAGAAACTGCAAAGGCTGGCCAATTTTGTACACCAGTAATCTTGAAAACATTGGAGTCAACAGCAGATACATAGTTTCCAAGACTGTACCTAGGAACAACCCTTCAATTTCAAGATTTACATCTCACTGAGGCACATCACATCATACCCAAACTACACCTAGCAGGAAATTGCTACTCTATTCATTTCCAGCTATCTATGTCATATTCAACAAATGTCTCCCTCCCACCTACATCTTCTACAAAACTGAGTACATTGTTATGAACAAACAACCAATGCCATATTATGGCAACAATCCAGTGCCACTATTATCCACTCTCTTGAAAACAATTGAAATACTCATCCTGACCAACTATCCACCATCTTCAACCCAAATCTCACTCACACCATACCCACAAATCACAAACTTGTGCAGTAAAAATAATTTTGGGTTTCAAAACTCAATCTACTAATCACATACCAGTATTACTTACAACGCCTATCATTCATCATTCACTTCCAAATATCAGCTTATATGCTGTTGTGCAATTAAAGTGCAAATAAACACTAAACCATATAGCACTGAGGTATAGAAAGCGTTCACCAAGAGTTTCCACAATTATGCCTCTTGTGCCTCACACACACACAAATGTAACAACTCTTCACAATACAAAGCATTCACCTTCACCTCTGCACAATATTGCCTGCCATACATTATCGCAAGCACCACTCACATTACAATTCCTTTATGCTATTTCCAGATTAGTCTCCTGCCATTTATACAACTCAGACATTAAATAGCTCTCTTTCTCTTTACACTATCGTCTAACACACTGCACGCCATTTCAGGGCAAATGTACTTGTTTCATTATACTGCGACATGGCCTGTTACAATTTCAAATCAAGCAAAAACATCTACCTGATCCAACGTGCTCCGCTACTCCACACAACACAATCTACCTCTTCCTATTTACGCACATTATTGCTTACATTACGTTTTACTAGTGATTGTGGCTCAGCAATAGCCGAGCACTACGAAAAATACATTACAGACTCATTTAATGTTCCCCTCCACGGAAATCTTTAGTAAAAGGCGAAAGATTTATTCGATTTGAAGGGAAACCAGAGTGCCGATCAACGCACTCACTTCCATACTTATGGCTGCTTCTCTAGTACTTCTGCGCGAGAACGCGGAAAATTCTTTCCCTCTTGTCCACTTCTCTACCGTCAACAGACTTCCAGTGTTATGCAAGCACAAACCGCAAAACTAACTGCCAACGCTGAAATACGTGTCTGCCAAATGAGGTCGCTATTACTCTTTACATAACTATTTTCATCATTTCTGTCACCATCCAAGCTGCTTCATTACCTCACCTGCCGCCAGATGGCAGCACGCCTAATTCCTGTCGGCGACCCACCGTTTGACATACAACGTTCGGCACACAACTGCCCGCAGTGCTCTGCATCTAACACTAATCTCTCTCCTCCCCACCACACTCGTTCACTGAAAAAACTGACAACTAGATAGTTCTTTGTACGCGAAACTAGGCCACATCAGACGCAACGTGTATGTAGATGTGTAGTGCAAGGGAAATATCCCCTGCTCCCACACAACTAATACTAGCTGACAACAGAAACAAAATTTCTGTCGATAGTATTTGAACCAGTCTTATTCATTTGCGAATTTCATGCATTCCTTCTTGCTGGTAACAGTGCCTTGCAAATCACTCAATTCATGTTTTCTAGCCAAACGTGCTGCTCCTGATTGTTTCGTACATCATGCATTAGTGGTCATTATCAAGACTGTGTTGTGTGTCAGCTTTTTATGGTCATCAATTGCACTCTGCTTGTGCTGCTCACTCATTCTTGTAACTCAAAGTACGTCGTTGTCATCCAATCCTAGCACTTGCAGCAGGACAAATCAACTGGCTCGTCACCGTGCCACTCGGGAAACTTCCGCAAGGCTTTCATGACATGTCGCAATCAAAGTCCTTCCACAACATTTCTGCAACGCGGCGGGTCACGATACCGAAAGTATGACTTATGCTTCTGATCTATAATAAAACCACCACTCGAAAAGCGCTACTCCCTTCCCACATCCCTCAGAATGTGGTGAACGATCATCGATTACAACCAAGATGCAATGAATCTCGGTCGCATGCCTCACGCTCAGGGACAGTGCTACCACTCATCATCGTGGTTGCGTCTACTCCAGCTTTGAACTAGAGAGAGTTGAAGACATACTACAGAAATGATCCTGTGAAGTATGATCTTGCTTGCAAGCTATCACCGCTCGCTACTTATGCCACGAGACCGTCAACACGCCCTACGAGAATACGACACACTCTTCACATTCGCGATTTACTTATCGAAGAATTACTTAAGCTCGGACATTCTGCAAAGAACCTAGTTCTACTCCTATTTGGCCGCCATGATCTAACCTTTCCTCACTCAACTATTCTGTGCGCTACCAGTGCTTTTTGCATCCGAAATCAGAGACCATTGCCTCAGGCGAGACTGTATGTAAACACCGCTTGCAGCTCCGGCCGCTAGATGGGGGCCTGGGGCACATACAGTAGCATTCTATGGCGCAAGCAGACATGCCAAATAGTCACTGAAAGAGAAACACACAAGAGGGCAGTCATAGGACACTTGTGCTTTCTTTAAAACCGCCTCTCTCTTCGAAAATTTTCGCACCGCAATAGCGTATTCACCTCGCCCTAACAGTGCCAACTCTTGTCGATATTTGGCCACTTCCTCTTTCGTTTCACCTTGCGTCTTACTTGATACCCCGCCCAACAGCTGCTGATACACGCTACACGCAATTAATGTGTTTCTCTCTGTATCTCTTTTCGCCTACCACGAGTATTGCTTTTCCTCACATGGCAATTATGAAAACACCCACAGCTAAACAAACACTTCCATTCAGCATCACGTCCATACTATCAGTCATACACCAGTAATTTCACAGCTACTTGCTCCACTAATACATTTCTTAATGTTACTGTTAAACAGATGAAGAATCAAAGTATACAACAAGTCTCTATGAACATCACTGTCAGGACATTATACGCATACCATGCCCATCTTTATGCTTCAACTATGATGGCCCATGTGCTATGAATAAAGAAATTTCTCATCAAATATCAAATAATTTTACAACTATATAACTACTCCGACTAGCCCCTTACTAAAACTCTAGATGTTTAGCAATCCCGCCATCAATCTCAGAATAATCGCAAGCAGTGCTTTCATCCCATGAGCACTTCTTTGCAAACAAAACCACAAAACTACTTTTTATACTAGCTTCCTTGTCACAGTGAACAGGGAACTAATGCTAGTGCCCCAGTTTACTCAAAAACTTTTTCGCTTGCAACATATAAACAGCCAACTTGAACCTCTGGGATTTTCAAACACACACAGAAAACTTAATTCCACAGAAATTTAGGAGTAACAGTGGTTGCCTGACATTTTCATACATACTCAAATAGCTACTTCTATGCACTTCACACAATGTTCTCATCATGTTCCACCAGAGAACACAGTTATCACTATGAATGGATTCTGGTAAAAGAGCCTTCAAACCACAAACAGCCTGATCAAAGTGATTATCTCCACATCCTCTGCCAATATCATGTCACTCTATACCTGAGGAGGGAAACTACAATGCAGGGGAAGGAGCTTCGTTGTGAGCACTGTCCTGGTATTTCATCATTAACTCTTCTCAAGCCAAGTATGCACCACCTCTGTGTATGGCTGGGTCAATCAAAAAAGACAAGCAGCATCAACAACTCACAGGACACTATGAACATTTTTACCATTATCTGCACCACCTTCCACTGATTTACTGAAGAAGAAACTGCAAAGTCTGGCCAATTTTGTACACCAGTAATCTTGAAAACATTGGAGTCAACAGCAGATACATAGTTTCCAAGACTGTACCTAGGAACAACCCTTCAATTTCAAGATTTACATCTCACTGAGGCACATCACATCATACCCAAACTACACCTAGCAGGAAATTGCTACTCTATTCATTTCCAGCTATCTATGTCATATTCAACAAATGTCTCCCTCCCACCTACATCTTCTACAAAACTGAGTACATTGTTATGAACAAACAACCAATGCCATATTATGGCAACAATCCAGTGCCACTATTATCCACTCTCTTGAAAACAATTGAAATACTCATCCTGACCAACTATCCACCATCTTCAACCCAAATCTCACTCACACCATACCCACAAATCACAAACTTGTGCAGTAAAAATAATTTTGGGTTTCAAAACTCAATCTACTAATCACATACCAGTATTACTTACAACGCCTATCATTCATCATTCACTTCCAAATATCAGCTTATATGCTGTTGTGCAATTAAACACTAAACCATATAGCACTGAGGTATAGAAAGCGTTCACCAAGAGTTTCCACAATTATGCCTCTTGTGCCTCACACACACACAAATGTAACAACTCTTCACAATACAAAGCATTCACCTTCACCTCTGCACAATATTGCCTGCCATACATTATCGCAAGCACCACTCACATTACAATTCCTTTATGCTATTTCCAGATTAGTCTCCTGCCATTTATACAACTCAGACATTAAATAGCTCTCTTTCTCTTTACACTATCGTCTAACACACTGCACGCCATTTCAGGGCAAATGTACTTGTTTCATTATACTGCGACATGGCCTGTTACAATTTCAAATCAAGCAAAAACATCTACCTGATCCAACGTGCTCCGCTACTCCACACAACACAATCTACCTCTTCCTATTTACGCACATTATTGCTTACATTACGTTTTACTTGTGATTGTGGCTCAGCAATAGCCGAGCACTACGAAAAATACATTACAGACTCATTTAATGTTCCCCTCCACGGAAATCTTTAGTAAAAGGCGAAAGATTTATTCGATTTGAAGGGAAACCAGAGTGCCGATCAACGCACTCACTTCCATACTTATGGCTGCTTCTCTAGTACTTCTGCGCGAGAACGCGGAAAATTCTTTCCCTCTTGTCCACTTCTCTACCGTCAACAGACTTCCAGTGTTATGCAAGCACAAACCGCAAAACTAACTGCCAACGCTGAAATACGTGTCTGCCAAATGAGGTCGCTATTACTCTTTACATAACTATTTTCATCATTTCTGTCACCATCCAAGCTGCTTCATTACCTCACCTGCCGCCAGATGGCAGCACGCCTAATTCCTGTCGGCGACCCACCGTTTGACATACAACGTTCGGCACACAACTGCCCGCAGTGCTCTGCATCTAACACTAATCTCTCTCCTCCCCACCACACTCGTTCACTGAAAAAACTGACAACTAGATAGTTCTTTGTACGCGAAACTAGGCCACATCAGACGCAACGTGTATGTAGATGTGTAGTGCAAGGGAAATATCCCCTGCTCCCACACAACTAATACTAGCTGACAACAGAAACAAAATTTCTGTCGATAGTATTTGAACCAGTCTTATTCATTTGCGAATTTCATGCATTCCTTCTTGCTGGTAACAGTGCCTTGCAAATCACTCAATTCATGTTTTCTAGCCAAACGTGCTGCTCCTGATTGTTTCGTACATCATGCATTAGTGGTCATTATCAAGACTGTGTTGTGTGTCAGCTTTTTATGGTCATCAATTGCACTCTGCTTGTGCTGCTCACTCATTCTTGTAACTCAAAGTACGTCGTTGTCATCCAATCCTAGCACTTGCAGCAGGACAAATCAACTGGCTCGTCACCGTGCCACTCGGGAAACTTCCGCAAGGCTTTCATGACATGTCGCAATCAAAGTCCTTCCACAACATTTCTGCAACGCGGCGGGTCACGATACCGAAAGTATGACTTATGCTTCTGATCTATAATAAAACCACCACTCGAAAAGCGCTACTCCCTTCCCACATCCCTCAGAATGTGGTGAACGATCATCGATTACAACCAAGATGCAATGAATCTCGGTCGCATGCCTCACGCTCAGGGACAGTGCTACCACTCATCATCGTGGTTGCGTCTACTCCAGCTTTGAACTAGAGAGAGTTGAAGACATACTACAGAAATGATCCTGTGAAGTATGATCTTGCTTGCAAGCTATCACCGCTCGCTACTTATGCCACGAGACCGTCAACACGCCCTACGAGAATACGACACACTCTTCACATTCGCGATTTACTTATCGAAGAATTACTTAAGCTCGGACATTCTGCAAAGAACCTAGTTCTACTCCTATTTGGCCGCCATGATCTAACCTTTCCTCACTCAACTATTCTGTGCGCTACCAGTGCTTTTTGCATCCGAAATCAGAGACCATTGCCTCAGGCGAGACTGTATGTAAACACCGCTTGCAGCTCCGGCCGCTAGATGGGGGCCTGGGGCACATACAGTAGCATTCTATGGCGCAAGCAGACATGCCAAATAGTCACTGAAAGAGAAACACACAAGAGGGCAGTCATAGGACACTTGTGCTTTCTTTAAAACCGCCTCTCTCTTCGAAAATTTTCGCACCGCAATAGCGTATTCACCTCGCCCTAACAGTGCCAACTCTTGTCGATATTTGGCCACTTCCTCTTTCGTTTCACCTTGCGTCTTACTTGATACCCCGCCCAACAGCTGCTGATACACGCTACACGCAATTAATGTGTTTCTCTCTGTATCTCTTTTCGCCTACCACGAGTATTGCTTTTCCTCACATGGCAATTATGAAAACACCCACAGCTAAACAAACACTTCCATTCAGCATCACGTCCATACTATCAGTCATACACCAGTAATTTCACAGCTACTTGCTCCACTAATACATTTCTTAATGTTACTGTTAAACAGATGAAGAATCAAAGTATACAACAAGTCTCTATGAACATCACTGTCAGGACATTATACGCATACCATGCCCATCTTTATGCTTCAACTATGATGGCCCATGTGCTATGAATAAAGAAATTTCTCATCAAATATCAAATAATTTTACAACTATATAACTACTCCGACTAGCCCCTTACTAAAACTCTAGATGTTTAGCAATCCCGCCATCAATCTCAGAATAATCGCAAGCAGTGCTTTCATCCCATGAGCACTTCTTTGCAAACAAAACCACAAAACTACTTTTTATACTAGCTTCCTTGTCACAGTGAACAGGGAACTAATGCTAGTGCCCCAGTTTACTCAAAAACTTTTTCGCTTGCAACATATAAACAGCCAACTTGAACCTCTGGGATTTTCAAACACACACAGAAAACTTAATTCCACAGAAATTTAGGAGTAACAGTGGTTGCCTGACATTTTCATACATACTCAAATAGCTACTTCTATGCACTTCACACAATGTTCTCATCATGTTCCACCAGAGAACACAGTTATCACTATGAATGGATTCTGGTAAAAGAGCCTTCAAACCACAAACAGCCTGATCAAAGTGATTATCTCCACATCCTCTGCCAATATCATGTCACTCTATACCTGAGGAGGGAAACTACAATGCAGGGGAAGGAGCTTCGTTGTGAGCACTGTCCTGGTATTTCATCATTAACTCTTCTCAAGCCAAGTATGCACCACCTCTGTGTATGGCTGGGTCAATCAAAAAAGACAAGCAGCATCAACAACTCACAGGACACTATGAACATTTTTACCATTATCTGCACCACCTTCCACTGATTTACTGAAGAAGAAACTGCAAAGGCTGGCCAATTTTGTACACCAGTAATCTTGAAAACATTGGAGTCAACAGCAGATACATAGTTTCCAAGACTGTACCTAGGAACAACCCTTCAATTTCAAGATTTACATCTCACTGAGGCACATCACATCATACCCAAACTACACCTAGCAGGAAATTGCTACTCTATTCATTTCCAGCTATCTATGTCATATTCAACAAATGTCTCCCTCCCACCTACATCTTCTACAAAACTGAGTACATTGTTATGAACAAACAACCAATGCCATATTATGGCAACAATCCAGTGCCACTATTATCCACTCTCTTGAAAACAATTGAAATACTCATCCTGACCAACTATCCACCATCTTCAACCCAAATCTCACTCACACCATACCCACAAATCACAAACTTGTGCAGTAAAAATAATTTTGGGTTTCAAAACTCAATCTACTAATCACATACCAGTATTACTTACAACGCCTATCATTCATCATTCACTTCCAAATATCAGCTTATATGCTGTTGTGCAATTAAACACTAAACCATATAGCACTGAGGTATAGAAAGCGTTCACCAAGAGTTTCCACAATTATGCCTCTTGTGCCTCACACACACACAAATGTAACAACTCTTCACAATACAAAGCATTCACCTTCACCTCTGCACAATATTGCCTGCCATACATTATCGCAAGCACCACTCACATTACAATTCCTTTATGCTATTTCCAGATTAGTCTCCTGCCATTTATACAACTCAGACATTAAATAGCTCTCTTTCTCTTTACACTATCGTCTAACACACTGCACGCCATTTCAGGGCAAATGTACTTGTTTCATTATACTGCGACATGGCCTGTTACAATTTCAAATCAAGCAAAAACATCTACCTGATCCAACGTGCTCCGCTACTCCACACAACACAATCTACCTCTTCCTATTTACGCACATTATTGCTTACATTACGTTTTACTTGTGATTGTGGCTCAGCAATAGCCGAGCACTACGAAAAATACATTACAGACTCATTTAATGTTCCCCTCCACGGAAATCTTTAGTAAAAGGCGAAAGATTTATTCGATTTGAAGGGAAACCAGAGTGCCGATCAACGCACTCACTTCCATACTTATGGCTGCTTCTCTAGTACTTCTGCGCGAGAACGCGGAAAATTCTTTCCCTCTTGTCCACTTCTCTACCGTCAACAGACTTCCAGTGTTATGCAAGCACAAACCGCAAAACTAACTGCCAACGCTGAAATACGTGTCTGCCAAATGAGGTCGCTATTACTCTTTACATAACTATTTTCATCATTTCTGTCACCATCCAAGCTGCTTCATTACCTCACCTGCCGCCAGATGGCAGCACGCCTAATTCCTGTCGGCGACCCACCGTTTGACATACAACGTTCGGCACACAACTGCCCGCAGTGCTCTGCATCTAACACTAATCTCTCTCCTCCCCACCACACTCGTTCACTGAAAAAACTGACAACTAGATAGTTCTTTGTACGCGAAACTAGGCCACATCAGACGCAACGTGTATGTAGATGTGTAGTGCAAGGGAAATATCCCCTGCTCCCACACAACTAATACTAGCTGACAACAGAAACAAAATTTCTGTCGATAGTATTTGAACCAGTCTTATTCATTTGCGAATTTCATGCATTCCTTCTTGCTGGTAACAGTGCCTTGCAAATCACTCAATTCATGTTTTCTAGCCAAACGTGCTGCTCCTGATTGTTTCGTACATCATGCATTAGTGGTCATTATCAAGACTGTGTTGTGTGTCAGCTTTTTATGGTCATCAATTGCACTCTGCTTGTGCTGCTCACTCATTCTTGTAACTCAAAGTACGTCGTTGTCATCCAATCCTAGCACTTGCAGCAGGACAAATCAACTGGCTCGTCACCGTGCCACTCGGGAAACTTCCGCAAGGCTTTCATGACATGTCGCAATCAAAGTCCTTCCACAACATTTCTGCAACGCGGCGGGTCACGATACCGAAAGTATGACTTATGCTTCTGATCTATAATAAAACCACCACTCGAAAAGCGCTACTCCCTTCCCACATCCCTCAGAATGTGGTGAACGATCATCGATTACAACCAAGATGCAATGAATCTCGGTCGCATGCCTCACGCTCAGGGACAGTGCTACCACTCATCATCGTGGTTGCGTCTACTCCAGCTTTGAACTAGAGAGAGTTGAAGACATACTACAGAAATGATCCTGTGAAGTATGATCTTGCTTGCAAGCTATCACCGCTCGCTACTTATGCCACGAGACCGTCAACACGCCCTACGAGAATACGACACACTCTTCACATTCGCGATTTACTTATCGAAGAATTACTTAAGCTCGGACATTCTGCAAAGAACCTAGTTCTACTCCTATTTGGCCGCCATGATCTAACCTTTCCTCACTCAACTATTCTGTGCGCTACCAGTGCTTTTTGCATCCGAAATCAGAGACCATTGCCTCAGGCGAGACTGTATGTAAACACCGCTTGCAGCTCCGGCCGCTAGATGGGGGCCTGGGGCACATACAGTAGCATTCTATGGCGCAAGCAGACATGCCAAATAGTCACTGAAAGAGAAACACACAAGAGGGCAGTCATAGGACACTTGTGCTTTCTTTAAAACCGCCTCTCTCTTCGAAAATTTTCGCACCGCAATAGCGTATTCACCTCGCCCTAACAGTGCCAACTCTTGTCGATATTTGGCCACTTCCTCTTTCGTTTCACCTTGCGTCTTACTTGATACCCCGCCCAACAGCTGCTGATACACGCTACACGCAATTAATGTGTTTCTCTCTGTATCTCTTTTCGCCTACCACGAGTATTGCTTTTCCTCACATGGCAATTATGAAAACACCCACAGCTAAACAAACACTTCCATTCAGCATCACGTCCATACTATCAGTCATACACCAGTAATTTCACAGCTACTTGCTCCACTAATACATTTCTTAATGTTACTGTTAAACAGATGAAGAATCAAAGTATACAACAAGTCTCTATGAACATCACTGTCAGGACATTATACGCATACCATGCCCATCTTTATGCTTCAACTATGATGGCCCATGTGCTATGAATAAAGAAATTTCTCATCAAATATCAAATAATTTTACAACTATATAACTACTCCGACTAGCCCCTTACTAAAACTCTAGATGTTTAGCAATCCCGCCATCAATCTCAGAATAATCGCAAGCAGTGCTTTCATCCCATGAGCACTTCTTTGCAAACAAAACCACAAAACTACTTTTTATACTAGCTTCCTTGTCACAGTGAACAGGGAACTAATGCTAGTGCCCCAGTTTACTCAAAAACTTTTTCGCTTGCAACATATAAACAGCCAACTTGAACCTCTGGGATTTTCAAACACACACAGAAAACTTAATTCCACAGAAATTTAGGAGTAACAGTGGTTGCCTGACATTTTCATACATACTCAAATAGCTACTTCTATGCACTTCACACAATGTTCTCATCATGTTCCACCAGAGAACACAGTTATCACTATGAACGGATTCTGGTAAAAGAGCCTTCAAACCACAAACAGCCTGATCAAAGTGATTATCTCCACATCCTCTGCCAATATCATGTCACTCTATACCTGAGGAGGGAAACTACAATGCAGGGGAAGGAGCTTCGTTGTGAGCACTGTCCTGGTATTTCATCATTAACTCTTCTCAAGCCAAGTATGCACCACCTCTGTGTATGGCTGGGTCAATCAAAAAAGACAAGCAGCATCAACAACTCACAGGACACTATGAACATTTTTACCATTATCTGCACCACCTTCCACTGATTTACTGAAGAAGAAACTGCAAAGTCTGGCCAATTTTGTACACCAGTAATCTTGAAAACATTGGAGTCAACAGCAGATACATAGTTTCCAAGACTGTACCTAGGAACAACCCTTCAATTTCAAGATTTACATCTCACTGAGGCACATCACATCATACCCAAACTACACCTAGCAGGAAATTGCTACTCTATTCATTTCCAGCTATCTATGTCATATTCAACAAATGTCTCCCTCCCACCTACATCTTCTACAAAACTGAGTACATTGTTATGAACAAACAACCAATGCCATATTATGGCAACAATCCAGTGCCACTATTATCCACTCTCTTGAAAACAATTGAAATACTCATCCTGACCAACTATCCACCATCTTCAACCCAAATCTCACTCACACCATACCCACAAATCACAAACTTGTGCAGTAAAAATAATTTTGGGTTTCAAAACTCAATCTACTAATCACATACCAGTATTACTTACAACGCCTATCATTCATCATTCACTTCCAAATATCAGCTTATATGCTGTTGTGCAATTAAACACTAAACCATATAGCACTGAGGTATAGAAAGCGTTCACCAAGAGTTTCCACAATTATGCCTCTTGTGCCTCACACACACACAAATGTAACAACTCTTCACAATACAAAGCATTCACCTTCACCTCTGCACAATATTGCCTGCCATACATTATCGCAAGCACCACTCACATTACAATTCCTTTATGCTATTTCCAGATTAGTCTCCTGCCATTTATACAACTCAGACATTAAATAGCTCTCTTTCTCTTTACACTATCGTCTAACACACTGCACGCCATTTCAGGGCAAATGTACTTGTTTCATTATACTGCGACATGGCCTGTTACAATTTCAAATCAAGCAAAAACATCTACCTGATCCAACGTGCTCCGCTACTCCACACAACACAATCTACCTCTTCCTATTTACGCACATTATTGCTTACATTACGTTTTACTTGTGATTGTGGCTCAGCAATAGCCGAGCACTACGAAAAATACATTACAGACTCATTTAATGTTCCCCTCCACGGAAATCTTTAGTAAAAGGCGAAAGATTTATTCGATTTGAAGGGAAACCAGAGTGCCGATCAACGCACTCACTTCCATACTTATGGCTGCTTCTCTAGTACTTCTGCGCGAGAACGCGGAAAATTCTTTCCCTCTTGTCCACTTCTCTACCGTCAACAGACTTCCAGTGTTATGCAAGCACAAACCGCAAAACTAACTGCCAACGCTGAAATACGTGTCTGCCAAATGAGGTCGCTATTACTCTTTACATAACTATTTTCATCATTTCTGTCACCATCCAAGCTGCTTCATTACCTCACCTGCCGCCAGATGGCAGCACGCCTAATTCCTGTCGGCGACCCACCGTTTGACATACAACGTTCGGCACACAACTGCCCGCAGTGCTCTGCATCTAACACTAATCTCTCTCCTCCCCACCACACTCGTTCACTGAAAAAACTGACAACTAGATAGTTCTTTGTACGCGAAACTAGGCCACATCAGACGCAACGTGTATGTAGATGTGTAGTGCAAGGGAAATATCCCCTGCTCCCACACAACTAATACTAGCTGACAACAGAAACAAAATTTCTGTCGATAGTATTTGAACCAGTCTTATTCATTTGCGAATTTCATGCATTCCTTCTTGCTGGTAACAGTGCCTTGCAAATCACTCAATTCATGTTTTCTAGCCAAACGTGCTGCTCCTGATTGTTTCGTACATCATGCATTAGTGGTCATTATCAAGACTGTGTTGTGTGTCAGCTTTTTATGGTCATCAATTGCACTCTGCTTGTGCTGCTCACTCATTCTTGTAACTCAAAGTACGTCGTTGTCATCCAATCCTAGCACTTGCAGCAGGACAAATCAACTGGCTCGTCACCGTGCCACTCGGGAAACTTCCGCAAGGCTTTCATGACATGTCGCAATCAAAGTCCTTCCACAACATTTCTGCAACGCGGCGGGTCACGATACCGAAAGTATGACTTATGCTTCTGATCTATAATAAAACCACCACTCGAAAAGCGCTACTCCCTTCCCACATCCCTCAGAATGTGGTGAACGATCATCGATTACAACCAAGATGCAATGAATCTCGGTCGCATGCCTCACGCTCAGGGACAGTGCTACCACTCATCATCGTGGTTGCGTCTACTCCAGCTTTGAACTAGAGAGAGTTGAAGACATACTACAGAAATGATCCTGTGAAGTATGATCTTGCTTGCAAGCTATCACCGCTCGCTACTTATGCCACGAGACCGTCAACACGCCCTACGAGAATACGACACACTCTTCACATTCGCGATTTACTTATCGAAGAATTACTTAAGCTCGGACATTCTGCAAAGAACCTAGTTCTACTCCTATTTGGCCGCCATGATCTAACCTTTCCTCACTCGACTATTCTGTGCGCTACCAGTGCTTTTTGCATCCGAAATCAGAGACCATTGCCTCAGGCGAGACTGTATGTAAACACCGCTTGCAGCTCCGGCCGCTAGATGGGGGCCTGGGGCACATACAGTAGCATTCTATGGCGCAAGCAGACATGCCAAATAGTCACTGAAAGAGAAACACACAAGAGGGCAGTCATAGGACACTTGTGCTTTCTTTAAAACCGCCTCTCTCTTCGAAAATTTTCGCACCGCAATAGCGTATTCACCTCGCCCTAACAGTGCCAACTCTTGTCGATATTTGGCCACTTCCTCTTTCGTTTCACCTTGCGTCTTACTTGATACCCCGCCCAACAGCTGCTGATACACGCTACACGCAATTAATGTGTTTCTCTCTGTATCTCTTTTCGCCTACCACGAGTATTGCTTTTCCTCACATGGCAATTATGAAAACACCCACAGCTAAACAAACACTTCCATTCAGCATCACGTCCATACTATCAGTCATACACCAGTAATTTCACAGCTACTTGCTCCACTAATACATTTCTTAATGTTACTGTTAAACAGATGAAGAATCAAAGTATACAACAAGTCTCTATGAACATCACTGTCAGGACATTATACGCATACCATGCCCATCTTTATGCTTCAACTATGATGGCCCATGTGCTATGAATAAAGAAATTTCTCATCAAATATCAAATAATTTTACAACTATATAACTACTCCGACTAGCCCCTTACTAAAACTCTAGATGTTTAGCAATCCCGCCATCAATCTCAGAATAATCGCAAGCAGTGCTTTCATCCCATGAGCACTTCTTTGCAAACAAAACCACAAAACTACTTTTTATACTAGCTTCCTTGTCACAGTGAACAGGGAACTAATGCTAGTGCCCCAGTTTACTCAAAAACTTTTTCGCTTGCAACATATAAACAGCCAACTTGAACCTCTGGGATTTTCAAACACACACAGAAAACTTAATTCCACAGAAATTTAGGAGTAACAGTGGTTGCCTGACATTTTCATACATACTCAAATAGCTACTTCTATGCACTTCACACAATGTTCTCATCATGTTCCACCAGAGAACACAGTTATCACTATGAACGGATTCTGGTAAAAGAGCCTTCAAACCACAAACAGCCTGATCAAAGTGATTATCTCCACATCCTCTGCCAATATCATGTCACTCTATACCTGAGGAGGGAAACTACAATGCAGGGGAAGGAGCTTCGTTGTGAGCACTGTCCTGGTATTTCATCATTAACTCTTCTCAAGCCAAGTATGCACCACCTCTGTGTATGGCTGGGTCAATCAAAAAAGACAAGCAGCATCAACAACTCACAGGACACTATGAACATTTTTACCATTATCTGCACCACCTTCCACTGATTTACTGAAGAAGAAACTGCAAAGTCTGGCCAATTTTGTACACCAGTAATCTTGAAAACATTGGAGTCAACAGCAGATACATAGTTTCCAAGACTGTACCTAGGAACAACCCTTCAATTTCAAGATTTACATCTCACTGAGGCACATCACATCATACCCAAACTACACCTAGCAGGAAATTGCTACTCTATTCATTTCCAGCTATCTATGTCATATTCAACAAATGTCTCCCTCCCACCTACATCTTCTACAAAACTGAGTACATTGTTATGAACAAACAACCAATGCCATATTATGGCAACAATCCAGTGCCACTATTATCCACTCTCTTGAAAACAATTGAAATACTCATCCTGACCAACTATCCACCATCTTCAACCCAAATCTCACTCACACCATACCCACAAATCACAAACTTGTGCAGTAAAAATAATTTTGGGTTTCAAAACTCAATCTACTAATCACATACCAGTATTACTTACAACGCCTATCATTCATCATTCACTTCCAAATATCAGCTTATATGCTGTTGTGCAATTAAAGTGCAAATAAACACTAAACCATATAGCACTGAGGTATAGAAAGCGTTCACCAAGAGTTTCCACAATTATGCCTCTTGTGCCTCACACACACACAAATGTAACAACTCTTCACAATACAAAGCATTCACCTTCACCTCTGCACAATATTGCCTGCCATACATTATCGCAAGCACCACTCACATTACAATTCCTTTATGCTATTTCCAGATTAGTCTCCTGCCATTTATACAACTCAGACATTAAATAGCTCTCTTTCTCTTTACACTATCGTCTAACACACTGCACGCCATTTCAGGGCAAATGTACTTGTTTCATTATACTGCGACATGGCCTGTTACAATTTCAAATCAAGCAAAAACATCTACCTGATCCAACGTGCTCCGCTACTCCACACAACACAATCTACCTCTTCCTATTTACGCACATTATTGCTTACATTACGTTTTACTTGTGATTGTGGCTCAGCAATAGCCGAGCACTACGAAAAATACATTACAGACTCATTTAATGTTCCCCTCCACGGAAATCTTTAGTAAAAGGCGAAAGATTTATTCGATTTGAAGGGAAACCAGAGTGCCGATCAACGCACTCACTTCCATACTTATGGCTGCTTCTCTAGTACTTCTGCGCGAGAACGCGGAAAATTCTTTCCCTCTTGTCCACTTCTCTACCGTCAACAGACTTCCAGTGTTATGCAAGCACAAACCGCAAAACTAACTGCCAACGCTGAAATACGTGTCTGCCAAATGAGGTCGCTATTACTCTTTACATAACTATTTTCATCATTTCTGTCACCATCCAAGCTGCTTCATTACCTCACCTGCCGCCAGATGGCAGCACGCCTAATTCCTGTCGGCGACCCACCGTTTGACATACAACGTTCGGCACACAACTGCCCGCAGTGCTCTGCATCTAACACTAATCTCTCTCCTCCCCACCACACTCGTTCACTGAAAAAACTGACAACTAGATAGTTCTTTGTACGCGAAACTAGGCCACATCAGACGCAACGTGTATGTAGATGTGTAGTGCAAGGGAAATATCCCCTGCTCCCACACAACTAATACTAGCTGACAACAGAAACAAAATTTCTGTCGATAGTATTTGAACCAGTCTTATTCATTTGCGAATTTCATGCATTCCTTCTTGCTGGTAACAGTGCCTTGCAAATCACTCAATTCATGTTTTCTAGCCAAACGTGCTGCTCCTGATTGTTTCGTACATCATGCATTAGTGGTCATTATCAAGACTGTGTTGTGTGTCAGCTTTTTATGGTCATCAATTGCACTCTGCTTGTGCTGCTCACTCATTCTTGTAACTCAAAGTACGTCGTTGTCATCCAATCCTAGCACTTGCAGCAGGACAAATCAACTGGCTCGTCACCGTGCCACTCGGGAAACTTCCGCAAGGCTTTCATGACATGTCGCAATCAAAGTCCTTCCACAACATTTCTGCAACGCGGCGGGTCACGATACCGAAAGTATGACTTATGCTTCTGATCTATAATAAAACCACCACTCGAAAAGCGCTACTCCCTTCCCACATGCCTCAGAATGTGGTGAACGATCATCGATTACAACCAAGATGCAATGAATCTCGGACGCATGCCTCACGCTCAGGGACAGTGCTACCACTCATCATCGTGGTTGCGTCTACTCCAGCTTTGAACTAGAGAGAGTTGAAGACATACTACAGAAATGATCCTGTGAAGTATGATCTTGCTTGCAAGCTATCACCGCTCGCTACTTATGCCACGAGACCGTCAACACGCCCTACGAGAATACGACACACTCTTCACATTCGCGATTTACTTATCGAAGAATTACTTAAGCTCGGACATTCTGCAAAGAACCTAGTTCTACTCCTATTTGGCCGCCATGATCTAACCTTTCCTCACTCAACTATTCTGTGCGCTACCAGTGCTTTTTGCATCCGAAATCAGAGACCATTGCCTCAGGCGAGACTGTATGTAAACACCGCTTGCAGCTCCGGCCGCTAGATGGGGGCCTGGGGCACATACAGTAGCATTCTATGGCGCAAGCAGACATGCCAAATAGTCACTGAAAGAGAAACACACAAGAGGGCAGTCATAGGACACTTGTGCTTTCTTTAAAACCGCCTCTCTCTTCGAAAATTTTCGCACCGCAATAGCGTATTCACCTCGCCCTAACAGTGCCAACTCTTGTCGATATTTGGCCACTTCCTCTTTCGTTTCACCTTGCGTCTTACTTGATACCCCGCCCAACAGCTGCTGATACACGCTACACGCAATTAATGTGTTTCTCTCTGTATCTCTTTTCGCCTACCACGAGTATTGCTTTTCCTCACATGGCAATTATGAAAACACCCACAGCTAAACAAACACTTCCATTCAGCATCACGTCCATACTATCAGTCATACACCAGTAATTTCACAGCTACTTGCTCCACTAATACATTTCTTAATGTTACTGTTAAACAGATGAAGAATCAAAGTATACAACAAGTCTCTATGAACATCACTGTCAGGACATTATACGCATACCATGCCCATCTTTATGCTTCAACTATGATGGCCCATGTGCTATGAATAAAGAAATTTCTCATCAAATATCAAATAATTTTACAACTATATAACTACTCCGACTAGCCCCTTACTAAAACTCTAGATGTTTAGCAATCCCGCCATCAATCTCAGAATAATCGCAAGCAGTGCTTTCATCCCATGAGCACTTCTTTGCAAACAAAACCACAAAACTACTTTTTATACTAGCTTCCTTGTCACAGTGAACAGGGAACTAATGCTAGTGCCCCAGTTTACTCAAAAACTTTTTCGCTTGCAACATATAAACAGCCAACTTGAACCTCTGGGATTTTCAAACACACACAGAAAACTTAATTCCACAGAAATTTAGGAGTAACAGTGGTTGCCTGACATTTTCATACATACTCAAATAGCTACTTCTATGCACTTCACACAATGTTCTCATCATGTTCCACCAGAGAACACAGTTATCACTATGAACGGATTCTGGTAAAAGAGCCTTCAAACCACAAACAGCCTGATCAAAGTGATTATCTCCACATCCTCTGCCAATATCATGTCACTCTATACCTGAGGAGGGAAACTACAATGCAGGGGAAGGAGCTTCGTTGTGAGCACTGTCCTGGTATTTCATCATTAACTCTTCTCAAGCCAAGTATGCACCACCTCTGTGTATGGCTGGGTCAATCAAAAAAGACAAGCAGCATCAACAACTCACAGGACACTATGAACATTTTTACCATTATCTGCACCACCTTCCACTGATTTACTGAAGAAGAAACTGCAAAGTCTGGCCAATTTTGTACACCAGTAATCTTGAAAACATTGGAGTCAACAGCAGATACATAGTTTCCAAGACTGTACCTAGGAACAACCCTTCAATTTCAAGATTTACATCTCACTGAGGCACATCACATCATACCCAAACTACACCTAGCAGGAAATTGCTACTCTATTCATTTCCAGCTATCTATGTCATATTCAACAAATGTCTCCCTCCCACCTACATCTTCTACAAAACTGAGTACATTGTTATGAACAAACAACCAATGCCATATTATGGCAACAATCCAGTGCCACTATTATCCACTCTCTTGAAAACAATTGAAATACTCATCCTGACCAACTATCCACCATCTTCAACCCAAATCTCACTCACACCATACCCACAAATCACAAACTTGTGCAGTAAAAATAATTTTGGGTTTCAAAACTCAATCTACTAATCACATACCAGTATTACTTACAACGCCTATCATTCATCATTCACTTCCAAATATCAGCTTATATGCTGTTGTGCAATTAAACACTAAACCATATAGCACTGAGGTATAGAAAGCGTTCACCAAGAGTTTCCACAATTATGCCTCTTGTGCCTCACACACACACAAATGTAACAACTCTTCACAATACAAAGCATTCACCTTCACCTCTGCACAATATTGCCTGCCATACATTATCGCAAGCACCACTCACATTACAATTCCTTTATGCTATTTCCAGATTAGTCTCCTGCCATTTATACAACTCAGACATTAAATAGCTCTCTTTCTCTTTACACTATCGTCTAACACACTGCACGCCATTTCAGGGCAAATGTACTTGTTTCATTATACTGCGACATGGCCTGTTACAATTTCAAATCAAGCAAAAACATCTACCTGATCCAACGTGCTCCGCTACTCCACACAACACAATCTACCTCTTCCTATTTACGCACATTATTGCTTACATTACGTTTTACTTGTGATTGTGGCTCAGCAATAGCCGAGCACTACGAAAAATACATTACAGACTCATTTAATGTTCCCCTCCACGGAAATCTTTAGTAAAAGGCGAAAGATTTATTCGATTTGAAGGGAAACCAGAGTGCCGATCAACGCACTCACTTCCATACTTATGGCTGCTTCTCTAGTACTTCTGTGCGAGAACGCGGAAAATTCTTTCCCTCTTGTCCACTTCTCTACCGTCAACAGACTTCCAGTGTTATGCAAGCACAAACCGCAAAACTAACTGCCAACGCTGAAATACGTGTCTGCCAAATGAGGTCGCTATTACTCTTTACATAACTATTTTCATCATTTCTGTCACCATCCAAGCTGCTTCATTACCTCACCTGCCGCCAGATGGCAGCACGCCTAATTCCTGTCTGCGACCCACCGTTTGACATACAACGTTCGGCACACAACTGCCCGCAGTGCTCTGCATCTAACACTAATCTCTCTCCTCCCCACCACACTCGTTCACTGAAAAAACTGACAACTAGATAGTTCTTTGTACGCGAAACTAGGCCACATCAGACGCAACGTGTATGTAGATGTGTAGTGCAAGGGAAATATCCCCTGCTCCCACACAACTAATACTAGCTGACAACAGAAACAAAATTTCTGTCGATAGTATTTGAACCAGTCTTATTCATTTGCGAATTTCATGCATTCCTTCTTGCTGGTAACAGTGCCTTGCAAATCACTCAATTCATGTTTTCTAGCCAAACGTGCTGCTCCTGATTGTTTCGTACATCATGCATTAGTGGTCATTATCAAGACTGTGTTGTGTGTCAGCTTTTTATGGTCATCAATTGCACTCTGCTTGTGCTGCTCACTCATTCTTGTAACTCAAAGTACGTCGTTGTCATCCAATCCTAGCACTTGCAGCAGGACAAATCAACTGGCTCGTCACCGTGCCACTCGGGAAACTTCCGCAAGGCTTTCATGACATGTCGCAATCAAAGTCCTTCCACAACATTTCTGCAACGCGGCGGGTCACGATACCGAAAGTATGACTTATGCTTCTGATCTATAATAAAACCACCACTCGAAAAGCGCTACTCCCTTCCCACATCCCTCAGAATGTGGTGAACGATCATCGATTACAACCAAGATGCAATGAATCTCGGTCGCATGCCTCACGCTCAGGGACAGTGCTACCACTCATCATCGTGGTTGCGTCTACTCCAGCTTTGAACTAGAGAGAGTTGAAGACATACTACAGAAATGATCCTGTGAAGTATGATCTTGCTTGCAAGCTATCACCGCTCGCTACTTATGCCACGAGACCGTCAACACGCCCTACGAGAATACGACACACTCTTCACATTCGCGATTTACTTATCGAAGAATTACTTAAGCTCGGACATTCTGCAAAGAACCTAGTTCTACTCCTATTTGGCCGCCATGATCTAACCTTTCCTCACTCAACTATTCTGTGCGCTACCAGTGCTTTTTGCACCCGAAATCAGAGACCATTGCCTCAGGCGAGACTGTATGTAAACACCGCTTGCAGCTCCGGCCGCTAGATGGGGGCCTGGGGCACATACAGTAGCATTCTATGGCGCAAGCAGACATGCCAAATAGTCACTGAAAGAGAAACACACAAGAGGGCAGTCATAGGACACTTGTGCTTTCTTTAAAACCGCCTCTCTCTTCGAAAATTTTCGCACCGCAATAGCGTATTCACCTCGCCCTAACAGTGCCAACTCTTGTCGATATTTGGCCACTTCCTCTTTCGTTTCACCTTGCGTCTTACTTGATACCCCGCCCAACAGCTGCTGATACACGCTACACGCAATTAATGTGTTTCTCTCTGTATCTCTTTTCGCCTACCACGAGTATTGCTTTTCCTCACATGGCAATTATGAAAACACCCACAGCTAAACAAACACTTCCATTCAGCATCACGTCCATACTATCAGTCATACACCAGTAATTTCACAGCTACTTGCTCCACTAATACATTTCTTAATGTTACTGTTAAACAGATGAAGAATCAAAGTATACAACAAGTCTCTATGAACATCACTGTCAGGACATTATACGCATACCATGCCCATCTTTATGCTTCAACTATGATGGCCCATGTGCTATGAATAAAGAAATTTCTCATCAAATATCAAATAATTTTACAACTATATAACTACTCCGACTAGCCCCTTACTAAAACTCTAGATGTTTAGCAATCCCGCCATCAATCTCAGAATAATCGCAAGCAGTGCTTTCATCCCATGAGCACTTCTTTGCAAACAAAACCACAAAACTACTTTTTATACTAGCTTCCTTGTCACAGTGAACAGGGAACTAATGCTAGTGCCCCAGTTTACTCAAAAACTTTTTCGCTTGCAACATATAAACAGCCAACTTGAACCTCTGGGATTTTCAAACACACACAGAAAACTTAATTCCACAGAAATTTAGGAGTAACAGTGGTTGCCTGACATTTTCATACATACTCAAATAGCTACTTCTATGCACTTCACACAATGTTCTCATCATGTTCCACCAGAGAACACAGTTATCACTATGAACGGATTCTGGTAAAAGAGCCTTCAAACCACAAACAGCCTGATCAAAGTGATTATCTCCACATCCTCTGCCAATATCATGTCACTCTATACCTGAGGAGGGAAACTACAATGCAGGGGAAGGAGCTTCGTTGTGAGCACTGTCCTGGTATTTCATCATTAACTCTTCTCAAGCCAAGTATGCACCACCTCTGTGTATGGCTGGGTCAATCAAAAAAGACAAGCAGCATCAACAACTCACAGGACACTATGAACATTTTTACCATTATCTGCACCACCTTCCACTGATTTACTGAAGAAGAAACTGCAAAGTCTGGCCAATTTTGTACACCAGTAATCTTGAAAACATTGGAGTCAACAGCAGATACATAGTTTCCAAGACTGTACCTAGGAACAACCCTTCAATTTCAAGATTTACATCTCACTGAGGCACATCACATCATACCCAAACTACACCTAGCAGGAAATTGCTACTCTATTCATTTCCAGCTATCTATGTCATATTCAACAAATGTCTCCCTCCCACCTACATCTTCTACAAAACTGAGTACATTGTTATGAACAAACAACCAATGCCATATTATGGCAACAATCCAGTGCCACTATTATCCACTCTCTTGAAAACAATTGAAATACTCATCCTGACCAACTATCCACCATCTTCAACCCAAATCTCACTCACACCATACCCACAAATCACAAACTTGTGCAGTAAAAATAATTTTGGGTTTCAAAACTCAATCTACTAATCACATACCAGTATTACTTACAACGCCTATCATTCATCATTCACTTCCAAATATCAGCTTATATGCTGTTGTGCAATTAAAGTGCAAATAAACACTAAACCATATAGCACTGAGGTATAGAAAGCGTTCACCAAGAGTTTCCACAATTATGCCTCTTGTGCCTCACACACACACAAATGTAACAACTCTTCACAATACAAAGCATTCACCTTCACCTCTGCACAATATTGCCTGCCATACATTATCGCAAGCACCACTCACATTACAATTCCTTTATGCTATTTCCAGATTAGTCTCCTGCCATTTATACAACTCAGACATTAAATAGCTCTCTTTCTCTTTACACTATCGTCTAACACACTGCACGCCATTTCAGGGCAAATGTACTTGTTTCATTATACTGCGACATGGCCTGTTACAATTTCAAATCAAGCAAAAACATCTACCTGATCCAACGTGCTCCGCTACTCCACACAACACAATCTACCTCTTCCTATTTACACACATTATTGCTTACATTACGTTTTACTTGTGATTGTGGCTCAGCAATAGCCGAGCACTACGAAAAATACATTACAGACTCATTTAATGTTCCCCTCCACGGAAATCTTTAGTAAAAGGCGAAAGATTTATTCGATTTGAAGGGAAACCAGAGTGCCGATCAACGCACTCACTTCCATACTTATGGCTGCTTCTCTAGTACTTCTGCGCGAGAACGCGGAAAATTCTTTCCCTCTTGTCCACTTCTCTACCGTCAACAGACTTCCAGTGTTATGCAAGCACAAACCGCAAAACTAACTGCCAACGCTGAAATACGTGTCTGCCAAATGAGGTCGCTATTACTCTTTACATAACTATTTTCATCATTTCTGTCACCATCCAAGCTGCTTCATTACCTCACCTGCCGCCAGATGGCAGCACGCCTAATTCCTGTCGGCGACCCACCGTTTGACATACAACGTTCGGCACACAACTGCCCGCAGTGCTCTGCATCTAACACTAATCTCTCTCCTCCCCACCACACTCGTTCACTGAAAAAACTGACAACTAGATAGTTCTTTGTACGCGAAACTAGGCCACATCAGACGCAACGTGTATGTAGATGTGTAGTGCAAGGGAAATATCCCCTGCTCCCACACAACTAATACTAGCTGACAACAGAAACAAAATTTCTGTCGATAGTATTTGAACCAGTCTTATTCATTTGCGAATTTCATGCATTCCTTCTTGCTGGTAACAGTGCCTTGCAAATCACTCAATTCATGTTTTCTAGCCAAACGTGCTGCTCCTGATTGTTTCGTACATCATGCATTAGTGGTCATTATCAAGACTGTGTTGTGTGTCAGCTTTTTATGGTCATCAATTGCACTCTGCTTGTGCTGCTCACTCATTCTTGTAACTCAAAGTACGTCGTTGTCATCCAATCCTAGCACTTGCAGCAGGACAAATCAACTGGCTCGTCACCGTGCCACTCGGGAAACTTCCGCAAGGCTTTCATGACATGTCGCAATCAAAGTCCTTCCACAACATTTCTGCAATGCGGCGGGTCACGATACCGAAAGTATGACTTATGCTTCTGATCTATAATAAAACCACCACTCGGAAAGCGCTACTCCCTTCCCACATCCCTCAGAATGTGGTGAACGATCATCGATTACAACCAAGATGCAATGAATCTCGGTCGCATGCCTCACGCTCAGGGACAGTGCTACCACTCATCATCGTGGTTGCGTCTACTCCAGCTTTGAACTAGAGAGAGTTGAAGACATACTACAGAAATGATCCTGTGAAGTATGATCTTGCTTGCAAGCTATCACCGCTCGCTACTTATGCCACGAGACCGTCAACACGCCCTACGAGAATACGACACACTCTTCACATTCGCGATTTACTTATCGAAGAATTACTTAAGCTCGGACATTCTGCAAAGAACCTAGTTCTACTCCTATTTGGCCGCCATGATCTAACCTTTCCTCACTCAACTATTCTGTGCGCTACCAGTGCTTTTTGCATCCGAAATCAGAGACCATTGCCTCAGGCGAGACTGTATGTAAACACCGCTTGCAGCTCCGGCCGCTAGATGGGGGCCTGGGGCACATACAGTAGCATTCTATGGCGCAAGCAGACATGCCAAATAGTCACTGAAAGAGAAACACACAAGAGGGCAGTCATAGGACACTTGTGCTTTCTTTAAAACCGCCTCTCTCTTCGAAAATTTTCGCACCGCAATAGCGTATTCACCTCGCCCTAACAGTGCCAACTCTTGTCGATATTTGGCCACTTCCTCTTTCGTTTCACCTTGCGTCTTACTTGATACCCCGCCCAACAGCTGCTGATACACGCTACACGCAATTAATGTGTTTCTCTCTGTATCTCTTTTCGCCTACCACGAGTATTGCTTTTCCTCACATGGCAATTATGAAAACACCCACAGCTAAACAAACACTTCCATTCAGCATCACGTCCATACTATCAGTCATACACCAGTAATTTCACAGCTACTTGCTCCACTAATACATTTCTTAATGTTACTGTTAAACAGATGAAGAATCAAAGTATACAACAAGTCTCTATGAACATCACTGTCAGGACATTATACGCATACCATGCCCATCTTTATGCTTCAACTATGATGGCCCATGTGCTATGAATAAAGAAATTTCTCATCAAATATCAAATAATTTTACAACTATATAACTACTCCGACTAGCCCCTTACTAAAACTCTAGATGTTTAGCAATCCCGCCATCAATCTCAGAATAATCGCAAGCAGTGCTTTCATCCCATGAGCACTTCTTTGCAAACAAAACCACAAAACTACTTTTTATACTAGCTTCCTTGTCACAGTGAACAGGGAACTAATGCTAGTGCCCCAGTTTACTCAAAAACTTTTTCGCTTGCAACATATAAACAGCCAACTTGAACCTCTGGGATTTTCAAACACACACAGAAAACTTAATTCCACAGAAATTTAGGAGTAACAGTGGTTGCCTGACATTTTCATACATACTCAAATAGCTACTTCTATGCACTTCACACAATGTTCTCATCATGTTCCACCAGAGAACACAGTTATCACTATGAACGGATTCTGGTAAAAGAGCCTTCAAACCACAAACAGCCTGATCAAAGTGATTATCTCCACATCCTCTGCCAATATCATGTCACTCTATACCTGAGGAGGGAAACTACAATGCAGGGGAAGGAGCTTCGTTGTGAGCACTGTCCTGGTATTTCATCATTAACTCTTCTCAAGCCAAGTATGCACCACCTCTGTGTATGGCTGGGTCAATCAAAAAAGACAAGCAGCATCAACAACTCACAGGACACTATGAACATTTTTACCATTATCTGCACCACCTTCCACTGATTTACTGAAGAAGAAACTGCAAAGTCTGGCCAATTTTGTACACCAGTAATCTTGAAAACATTGGAGTCAACAGCAGATACATAGTTTCCAAGACTGTACCTAGGAACAACCCTTCAATTTCAAGATTTACATCTCACTGAGGCACATCACATCATACCCAAACTACACCTAGCAGGAAATTGCTACTCTATTCATTTCCAGCTATCTATGTCATATTCAACAAATGTCTCCCTCCCACCTACATCTTCTACAAAACTGAGTACATTGTTATGAACAAACAACCAATGCCATATTATGGCAACAATCCAGTGCCACTATTATCCACTCTCTTGAAAACAATTGAAATACTCATCCTGACCAACTATCCACCATCTTCAACCCAAATCTCACTCACACCATACCCACAAATCACAAACTTGTGCAGTAAAAATAATTTTGGGTTTCAAAACTCAATCTACTAATCACATACCAGTATTACTTACAACGCCTATCATTCATCATTCACTTCCAAATATCAGCTTATATGCTGTTGTGCAATTAAACACTAAACCATATAGCACTGAGGTATAGAAAGCGTTCACCAAGAGTTTCCACAATTATGCCTCTTGTGCCTCACACAAACACAAATGTAACAACTCTTCACAATACAAAGCATTCACCTTCACCTCTGCACAATATTGCCTGCCATACATTATCGCAAGCACCACTCACATTACAATTCCTTTATGCTATTTCCAGATTAGTCTCCTGCCATTTATACAACTCAGACATTAAATAGCTCTCTTTCTCTTTACACTATCGTCTAACACACTGCACGCCATTTCAGGGCAAATGTACTTGTTTCATTATACTGCGACATGGCCTGTTACAATTTCAAATCAAGCAAAAACATCTACCTGATCCAACGTGCTCCGCTACTCCACACAACACAATCTACCTCTTCCTATTTACGCACATTATTGCTTACATTACGTTTTACTTGTGATTGTGGCTCAGCAATAGCCGAGCACTACGAAAAATACATTACAGACTCATTTAATGTTCCCCTCCACGGAAATCTTTAGTAAAAGGCGAAAGATTTATTCGATTTGAAGGGAAACCAGAGTGCCGATCAACGCACTCACTTCCATACTTATGGCTGCTTCTCTAGTACTTCTGCGCGAGAACGCGGAAAATTCTTTCCCTCTTGTCCACTTCTCTACCGTCAACAGACTTCCAGTGTTATGCAAGCACAAACCGCAAAACTAACTGCCAACGCTGAAATACGTGTCTGCCAAATGAGGTCGCTATTACTCTTTACATAACTATTTTCATCATTTCTGTCACCATCCAAGCTGCTTCATTACCTCACCTGCCGCCAGATGGCAGCACGCCTAATTCCTGTCGGCGACCCACCGTTTGACATACAACGTTCGGCACACAACTGCCCGCAGTGCTCTGCATCTAACACTAATCTCTCTCCTCCCCACCACACTCGTTCACTGAAAAAACTGACAACTAGATAGTTCTTTGTACGCGAAACTAGGCCACATCAGACGCAACGTGTATGTAGATGTGTAGTGCAAGGGAAATATCCCCTGCTCCCACACAACTAATACTAGCTGACAACAGAAACAAAATTTCTGTCGATAGTATTTGAACCAGTCTTATTCATTTGCGAATTTCATGCATTCCTTCTTGCTGGTAACAGTGCCTTGCAAATCACTCAATTCATGTTTTCTAGCCAAACGTGCTGCTCCTGATTGTTTCGTACATCATGCATTAGTGGTCATTATCAAGACTGTGTTGTGTGTCAGCTTTTTATGGTCATCAATTGCACTCTGCTTGTGCTGCTCACTCATTCTTGTAACTCAAAGTACGTCGTTGTCATCCAATCCTAGCACTTGCAGCAGGACAAATCAACTGGCTCGTCACCGTGCCACTCGGGAAACTTCCGCAAGGCTTTCATGACATGTCGCAATCAAAGTCCTTCCACAACATTTCTGCAACGCGGCGGGTCACGATACCGAAAGTATGACTTATGCTTCTGATCTATAATAAAACCACCACTCGAAAAGCGCTACTCCCTTCCCACATCCCTCAGAATGTGGTGAACGATCATCGATTACAACCAAGATGCAATGAATCTCGGTCGCATGCCTCACGCTCAGGGACAGTGCTACCACTCATCATCGTGGTTGCGTCTACTCCAGCTTTGAACTAGAGAGAGTTGAAGACATACTACAGAAATGATCCTGTGAAGTATGATCTTGCTTGCAAGCTATCACCGCTCGCTACTTATGCCACGAGACCGTCAACACGCCCTACGAGAATACGACACACTCTTCACATTCGCGATTTACTTATCGAAGAATTACTTAAGCTCGGACATTCTGCAAAGAACCTAGTTCTACTCCTATTTGGCCGCCATGATCTAACCTTTCCTCACTCAACTATTCTGTGCGCTACCAGTGCTTTTTGCATCCGAAATCAGAGACCATTGCCTCAGGCGAGACTGTATGTAAACACCGCTTGCAGCTCCGGCCGCTAGATGGGGGCCTGGGGCACATACAGTAGCATTCTATGGCGCAAGCAGACATGCCAAATAGTCACTGAAAGAGAAACACACAAGAGGGCAGTCATAGGACACTTGTGCTTTCTTTAAAACCGCCTCTCTCTTCGAAAATTTTCGCACCGCAATAGCGTATTCACCTCGCCCTAACAGTGCCAACTCTTGTCGATATTTGGCCACTTCCTCTTTCGTTTCACCTTGCGTCTTACTTGATACCCCGCCCAACAGCTGCTGATACACGCTACACGCAATTAATGTGTTTCTCTCTGTATCTCTTTTCGCCTACCACGAGTATTGCTTTTCCTCACATGGCAATTATGAAAACACCCACAGCTAAACAAACACTTCCATTCAGCATCACGTCCATACTATCAGTCATACACCAGTAATTTCACAGCTACTTGCTCCACTAATACATTTCTTAATGTTACTGTTAAACAGATGAAGAATCAAAGTATACAACAAGTCTCTATGAACATCACTGTCAGGACATTATACGCATACCATGCCCATCTTTATGCTTCAACTATGATGGCCCATGTGCTATGAATAAAGAAATTTCTCATCAAATATCAAATAATTTTACAACTATATAACTACTCCGACTAGCCCCTTACTAAAACTCTAGATGTTTAGCAATCCCGCCATCAATCTCAGAATAATCGCAAGCAGTGCTTTCATCCCATGAGCACTTCTTTGCAAACAAAACCACAAAACTACTTTTTATACTAGCTTCCTTGTCACAGTGAACAGGGAACTAATGCTAGTGCCCCAGTTTACTCAAAAACTTTTTCGCTTGCAACATATAAACAGCCAACTTGAACCTCTGGGATTTTCAAACACACACAGAAAACTTAATTCCACAGAAATTTAGGAGTAACAGTGGTTGCCTGACATTTTCATACATACTCAAATAGCTACTTCTATGCACTTCACACAATGTTCTCATCATGTTCCACCAGAGAACACAGTTATCACTATGAACGGATTCTGGTAAAAGAGCCTTCAAACCACAAACAGCCTGATCAAAGTGATTATCTCCACATCCTCTGCCAATATCATGTCACTCTATACCTGAGGAGGGAAACTACAATGCAGGGGAAGGAGCTTCGTTGTGAGCACTGTCCTGGTATTTCATCATTAACTCTTCTCAAGCCAAGTATGCACCACCTCTGTGTATGGCTGGGTCAATCAAAAAAGACAAGCAGCATCAACAACTCACAGGACACTATGAACATTTTTACCATTATCTGCACCACCTTCCACTGATTTACTGAAGAAGAAACTGCAAAGTCTGGCCAATTTTGTACACCAGTAATCTTGAAAACATTGGAGTCAACAGCAGATACATAGTTTCCAAGACTGTACCTAGGAACAACCCTTCAATTTCAAGATTTACATCTCACTGAGGCACATCACATCATACCCAAACTACACCTAGCAGGAAATTGCTACTCTATTCATTTCCAGCTATCTATGTCATATTCAACAAATGTCTCCCTCCCACCTACATCTTCTACAAAACTGAGTACATTGTTATGAACAAACAACCAATGCCATATTATGGCAACAATCCAGTGCCACTATTATCCACTCTCTTGAAAACAATTGAAATACTCATCCTGACCAACTATCCACCATCTTCAACCCAAATCTCACTCACACCATACCCACAAATCACAAACTTGTGCAGTAAAAATAATTTTGGGTTTCAAAACTCAATCTACTAATCACATACCAGTATTACTTACAACGCCTATCATTCATCATTCACTTCCAAATATCAGCTTATATGCTGTTGTGCAATTAAACACTAAACCATATAGCACTGAGGTATAGAAAGCGTTCACCAAGAGTTTCCACAATTATGCCTCTTGTGCCTCACACACACACAAATGTAACAACTCTTCACAATACAAAGCATTCACCTTCACCTCTGCACAATATTGCCTGCCATACATTATCGCAAGCACCACTCACATTACAATTCCTTTATGCTATTTCCAGATTAGTCTCCTGCCATTTATACAACTCAGACATTAAATAGCTCTCTTTCTCTTTACACTATCGTCTAACACACTGCACGCCATTTCAGGGCAAATGTACTTGTTTCATTATACTGCGACATGGCCTGTTACAATTTCAAATCAAGCAAAAACATCTACCTGATCCAACGTGCTCCGCTACTCCACACAACACAATCTACCTCTTCCTATTTACGCACATTATTGCTTACATTACGTTTTACTTGTGATTGTGGCTCAGCAATAGCCGAGCACTACGAAAAATACATTACAGACTCATTTAATGTTCCCCTCCACGGAAATCTTTAGTAAAAGGCGAAAGATTTATTCGATTTGAAGGGAAACCAGAGTGCCGATCAACGCACTCACTTCCATACTTATGGCTGCTTCTCTAGTACTTCTGCGCGAGAACGCGGAAAATTCTTTCCCTCTTGTCCACTTCTCTACCGTCAACAGACTTCCAGTGTTATGCAAGCACAAACCGCAAAACTAACTGCCAACGCTGAAATACGTGTCTGCCAAATGAGGTCGCTATTACTCTTTACATAACTATTTTCATCATTTCTGTCACCATCCAAGCTGCTTCATTACCTCACCTGCCGCCAGATGGCAGCACGCCTAATTCCTGTCGGCGACCCACCGTTTGACATACAACGTTCGGCACACAACTGCCCGCAGTGCTCTGCATCTAACACTAATCTCTCTCCTCCCCACCACACTCGTTCACTGAAAAAACTGACAACTAGATAGTTCTTTGTACGCGAAACTAGGCCACATCAGACGCAACGTGTATGTAGATGTGTAGTGCAAGGGAAATATCCCCTGCTCCCACACAACTAATACTAGCTGACAACAGAAACAAAATTTCTGTCGATAGTATTTGAACCAGTCTTATTCATTTGCGAATTTCATGCATTCCTTCTTGCTGGTAACAGTGCCTTGCAAATCACTCAATTCATGTTTTCTAGCCAAACGTGCTGCTCCTGATTGTTTCGTACATCATGCATTAGTGGTCATTATCAAGACTGTGTTGTGTGTCAGCTTTTTATGGTCATCAATTGCACTCTGCTTGTGCTGCTCACTCATTCTTGTAACTCAAAGTACGTCGTTGTCATCCAATCCTAGCACTTGCAGCAGGACAAATCAACTGGCTCGTCACCGTGCCACTCGGGAAACTTCCGCAAGGCTTTCATGACATGTCGCAATCAAAGTCCTTCCACAACATTTCTGCAACGCGGCGGGTCACGATACCGAAAGTATGACTTATGCTTCTGATCTATAATAAAACCACCACTCGAAAAGCGCTACTCCCTTCCCACATCCCTCAGAATGTGGTGAACGATCATCGATTACAACCAAGATGCAATGAATCTCGGTCGCATGCCTCACGCTCAGGGACAGTGCTACCACTCATCATCGTGGTTGCGTCTACTCCAGCTTTGAACTAGAGAGAGTTGAAGACATACTACAGAAATGATCCTGTGAAGTATGATCTTGCTTGCAAGCTATCACCGCTCGCTACTTATGCCACGAGACCGTCAACACGCCCTACGAGAATACGACACACTCTTCACATTCGCGATTTACTTATCGAAGAATTACTTAAGCTCGGACATTCTGCAAAGAACCTAGTTCTACTCCTATTTGGCCGCCATGATCTAACCTTTCCTCACTCAACTATTCTGTGCGCTACCAGTGCTTTTTGCATCCGAAATCAGAGACCATTGCCTCAGGCGAGACTGTATGTAAACACCGCTTGCAGCTCCGGCCGCTAGATGGGGGCCTGGGGCACATACAGTAGCATTCTATGGCGCAAGCAGACATGCCAAATAGTCACTGAAAGAGAAACACACAAGAGGGCAGTCATAGGACACTTGTGCTTTCTTTAAAACCGCCTCTCTCTTCGAAAATTTTCGCACCGCAATAGCGTATTCACCTCGCCCTAACAGTGCCAACTCTTGTCGATATTTGGCCACTTCCTCTTTCGTTTCACCTTGCGTCTTACTTGATACCCCGCCCAACAGCTGCTGATACACGCTACACGCAATTAATGTGTTTCTCTCTGTATCTCTTTTCGCCTACCACGAGTATTGCTTTTCCTCACATGGCAATTATGAAAACACCCACAGCTAAACAAACACTTCCATTCAGCATCACGTCCATACTATCAGTCATACACCAGTAATTTCACAGCTACTTGCTCCACTAATACATTTCTTAATGTTACTGTTAAACAGATGAAGAATCAAAGTATACAACAAGTCTCTATGAACATCACTGTCAGGACATTATACGCATACCATGCCCATCTTTATGCTTCAACTATGATGGCCCATGTGCTATGAATAAAGAAATTTCTCATCAAATATCAAATAATTTTACAACTATATAACTACTCCGACTAGCCCCTTACTAAAACTCTAGATGTTTAGCAATCCCGCCATCAATCTCAGAATAATCGCAAGCAGTGCTTTCATCCCATGAGCACTTCTTTGCAAACAAAACCACAAAACTACTTTTTATACTAGCTTCCTTGTCACAGTGAACAGGGAACTAATGCTAGTGCCCCAGTTTACTCAAAAACTTTTTCGCTTGCAACATATAAACAGCCAACTTGAACCTCTGGGATTTTCAAACACACACAGAAAACTTAATTCCACAGAAATTTAGGAGTAACAGTGGTTGCCTGACATTTTCATACATACTCAAATAGCTACTTCTATGCACTTCACACAATGTTCTCATCATGTTCCACCAGAGAACACAGTTATCACTATGAACGGATTCTGGTAAAAGAGCCTTCAAACCACAAACAGCCTGATCAAAGTGATTATCTCCACATCCTCTGCCAATATCATGTCACTCTATACCTGAGGAGGGAAACTACAATGCAGGGGAAGGAGCTTCGTTGTGAGCACTGTCCTGGTATTTCATCATTAACTCTTCTCAAGCCAAGTATGCACCACCTCTGTGTATGGCTGGGTCAATCAAAAAAGACAAGCAGCATCAACAACTCACAGGACACTATGAACATTTTTACCATTATCTGCACCACCTTCCACTGATTTACTGAAGAAGAAACTGCAAAGTCTGGCCAATTTTGTACACCAGTAATCTTGAAAACATTGGAGTCAACAGCAGATACATAGTTTCCAAGACTGTACCTAGGAACAACCCTTCAATTTCAAGATTTACATCTCACTGAGGCACATCACATCATACCCAAACTACACCTAGCAGGAAATTGCTACTCTATTCATTTCCAGCTATCTATGTCATATTCAACAAATGTCTCCCTCCCACCTACATCTTCTACAAAACTGAGTACATTGTTATGAACAAACAACCAATGCCATATTATGGCAACAATCCAGTGCCACTATTATCCACTCTCTTGAAAACAATTGAAATACTCATCCTGACCAACTATCCACCATCTTCAACCCAAATCTCACTCACACCATACCCACAAATCACAAACTTGTGCAGTAAAAATAATTTTGGGTTTCAAAACTCAATCTACTAATCACATACCAGTATTACTTACAACGCCTATCATTCATCATTCACTTCCAAATATCAGCTTATATGCTGTTGTGCAATTAAAGTGCAAATAAACACTAAACCATATAGCACTGAGGTATAGAAAGCGTTCACCAAGAGTTTCCACAATTATGCCTCTTGTGCCTCACACACACACAAATGTAACAACTCTTCACAATACAAAGCATTCACCTTCACCTCTGCACAATATTGCCTGCCATACATTATCGCAAGCACCACTCACATTACAATTCCTTTATGCTATTTCCAGATTAGTCTCCTGCCATTTATACAACTCAGACATTAAATAGCTCTCTTTCTCTTTACACTATCGTCTAACACACTGCACGCCATTTCAGGGCAAATGTACTTGTTTCATTATACTGCGACATGGCCTGTTACAATTTCAAATCAAGCAAAAACATCTACCTGATCCAACGTGCTCCGCTACTCCACACAACACAATCTACCTCTTCCTATTTACACACATTATTGCTTACATTACGTTTTACTTGTGATTGTGGCTCAGCAATAGCCGAGCACTACGAAAAATACATTACAGACTCATTTAATGTTCCCCTCCACGGAAATCTTTAGTAAAAGGCGAAAGATTTATTCGATTTGAAGGGAAACCAGAGTGCCGATCAACGCACTCACTTCCATACTTATGGCTGCTTCTCTAGTACTTCTGCGCGAGAACGCGGAAAATTCTTTCCCTCTTGTCCACTTCTCTACCGTCAACAGACTTCCAGTGTTATGCAAGCACAAACCGCAAAACTAACTGCCAACGCTGAAATACGTGTCTGCCAAATGAGGTCGCTATTACTCTTTACATAACTATTTTCATCATTTCTGTCACCATCCAAGCTGCTTCATTACCTCACCTGCCGCCAGATGGCAGCACGCCTAATTCCTGTCGGCGACCCACCGTTTGACATACAACGTTCGGCACACAACTGCCCGCAGTGCTCTGCATCTAACACTAATCTCTCTCCTCCCCACCACACTCGTTCACTGAAAAAACTGACAACTAGATAGTTCTTTGTACGCGAAACTAGGCCACATCAGACGCAACGTGTATGTAGATGTGTAGTGCAAGGGAAATATCCCCTGCTCCCACACAACTAATACTAGCTGACAACAGAAACAAAATTTCTGTCGATAGTATTTGAACCAGTCTTATTCATTTGCGAATTTCATGCATTCCTTCTTGCTGGTAACAGTGCCTTGCAAATCACTCAATTCATGTTTTCTAGCCAAACGTGCTGCTCCTGATTGTTTCGTACATCATGCATTAGTGGTCATTATCAAGACTGTGTTGTGTGTCAGCTTTTTATGGTCATCAATTGCACTCTGCTTGTGCTGCTCACTCATTCTTGTAACTCAAAGTACGTCGTTGTCATCCAATCCTAGCACTTGCAGCAGGACAAATCAACTGGCTCGTCACCGTGCCACTCGGGAAACTTCCGCAAGGCTTTCATGACATGTCGCAATCAAAGTCCTTCCACAACATTTCTGCAATGCGGCGGGTCACGATACCGAAAGTATGACTTATGCTTCTGATCTATAATAAAACCACCACTCGGAAAGCGCTACTCCCTTCCCACATCCCTCAGAATGTGGTGAACGATCATCGATTACAACCAAGATGCAATGAATCTCGGTCGCATGCCTCACGCTCAGGGACAGTGCTACCACTCATCATCGTGGTTGCGTCTACTCCAGCTTTGAACTAGAGAGAGTTGAAGACATACTACAGAAATGATCCTGTGAAGTATGATCTTGCTTGCAAGCTATCACCGCTCGCTACTTATGCCACGAGACCGTCAACACGCCCTACGAGAATACGACACACTCTTCACATTCGCGATTTACTTATCGAAGAATTACTTAAGCTCGGACATTCTGCAAAGAACCTAGTTCTACTCCTATTTGGCCGCCATGATCTAACCTTTCCTCACTCAACTATTCTGTGCGCTACCAGTGCTTTTTGCATCCGAAATCAGAGACCATTGCCTCAGGCGAGACTGTATGTAAACACCGCTTGCAGCTCCGGCCGCTAGATGGGGGCCTGGGGCACATACAGTAGCATTCTATGGCGCAAGCAGACATGCCAAATAGTCACTGAAAGAGAAACACACAAGAGGGCAGTCATAGGACACTTGTGCTTTCTTTAAAACCGCCTCTCTCTTCGAAAATTTTCGCACCGCAATAGCGTATTCACCTCGCCCTAACAGTGCCAACTCTTGTCGATATTTGGCCACTTCCTCTTTCGTTTCACCTTGCGTCTTACTTGATACCCCGCCCAACAGCTGCTGATACACGCTACACGCAATTAATGTGTTTCTCTCTGTATCTCTTTTCGCCTACCACGAGTATTGCTTTTCCTCACATGGCAATTATGAAAACACCCACAGCTAAACAAACACTTCCATTCAGCATCACGTCCATACTATCAGTCATACACCAGTAATTTCACAGCTACTTGCTCCACTAATACATTTCTTAATGTTACTGTTAAACAGATGAAGAATCAAAGTATACAACAAGTCTCTATGAACATCACTGTCAGGACATTATACGCATACCATGCCCATCTTTATGCTTCAACTATGATGGCCCATGTGCTATGAATAAAGAAATTTCTCATCAAATATCAAATAATTTTACAACTATATAACTACTCCGACTAGCCCCTTACTAAAACTCTAGATGTTTAGCAATCCCGCCATCAATCTCAGAATAATCGCAAGCAGTGCTTTCATCCCATGAGCACTTCTTTGCAAACAAAACCACAAAACTACTTTTTATACTAGCTTCCTTGTCACAGTGAACAGGGAACTAATGCTAGTGCCCCAGTTTACTCAAAAACTTTTTCGCTTGCAACTTATAAACAGCCAACTTGAACCTCTGGGATTTTCAAACACACACAGAAAACTTAATTCCACAGAAATTTAGGAGTAACAGTGGTTGCCTGACATTTTCATACATACTCAAATAGCTACTTCTATGCACTTCACACAATGTTCTCATCATGTTCCACCAGAGAACACAGTTATCACTATGAACGGATTCTGGTAAAAGAGCCTTCAAACCACAAACAGCCTGATCAAAGTGATTATCTCCACATCCTCTGCCAATATCATGTCACTCTATACCTGAGGAGGGAAACTACAATGCAGGGGAAGGAGCTTCGTTGTGAGCACTGTCCTGGTATTTCATCATTAACTCTTCTCAAGCCAAGTATGCACCACCTCTGTGTATGGCTGGGTCAATCAAAAAAGACAAGCAGCATCAACAACTCACAGGACACTATGAACATTTTTACCATTATCTGCACCACCTTCCACTGATTTACTGAAGAAGAAACTGCAAAGTCTGGCCAATTTTGTACACCAGTAATCTTGAAAACATTGGAGTCAACAGCAGATACATAGTTTCCAAGACTGTACCTAGGAACAACCCTTCAATTTCAAGATTTACATCTCACTGAGGCACATCACATCATACCCAAACTACACCTAGCAGGAAATTGCTACTCTATTCATTTCCAGCTATCTATGTCATATTCAACAAATGTCTCCCTCCCACCTACATCTTCTACAAAACTGAGTACATTGTTATGAACAAACAACCAATGCCATATTATGGCAACAATCCAGTGCCACTATTATCCACTCTCTTGAAAACAATTGAAATACTCATCCTGACCAACTATCCACCATCTTCAACCCAAATCTCACTCACACCATACCCACAAATCACAAACTTGTGCAGTAAAAATAATTTTGGGTTTCAAAACTCAATCTACTAATCACATACCAGTATTACTTACAACGCCTATCATTCATCATTCACTTCCAAATATCAGCTTATATGCTGTTGTGCAATTAAAGTGCAAATAAACACTAAACCATATAGCACTGAGGTATAGAAAGCGTTCACCAAGAGTTTCCACAATTATGCCTCTTGTGCCTCACACACACACACAAATGTAACAACTCTTCACAATACAAAGCATTCACCTTCACCTCTGCACAATATTGCCTGCCATACATTATCGCAAGCACCACTCACATTACAATTCCTTTATGCTATTTCCAGATTAGTCTCCTGCCATTTATACAACTCAGACATTAAATAGCTCTCTTTCTCTTTACACTATCGTCTAACACACTGCACGCCATTTCAGGGCAAATGTACTTGTTTCATTATACTGCGACATGGCCTGTTACAATTTCAAATCAAGCAAAAACATCTACCTGATCCAACGTGCTCCGCTACTCCACACAACACAATCTACCTCTTCCTATTTACACACATTATTGCTTACATTACGTTTTACTTGTGATTGTGGCTCAGCAATAGCCGAGCACTACGAAAAATACATTACAGACTCATTTAATGTTCCCCTCCACGGAAATCTTTAGTAAAAGGCGAAAGATTTATTCGATTTGAAGGGAAACCAGAGTGCCGATCAACGCACTCACTTCCATACTTATGGCTGCTTCTCTAGTACTTCTGCGCGAGAACGCGGAAAATTCTTTCCCTCTTGTCCACTTCTCTACCGTCAACAGACTTCCAGTGTTATGCAAGCACAAACCGCAAAACTAACTGCCAACGCTGAAATACGTGTCTGCCAAATGAGGTCGCTATTACTCTTTACATAACTATTTTCATCATTTCTGTCACCATCCAAGCTGCTTCATTACCTCACCTGCCGCCAGATGGCAGCACGCCTAATTCCTGTCGGCGACCCACCGTTTGACATACAACGTTCGGCACACAACTGCCCGCAGTGCTCTGCATCTAACACTAATCTCTCTCCTCCCCACCACACTCGTTCACTGAAAAAACTGACAACTAGATAGTTCTTTGTACGCGAAACTAGGCCACATCAGACGCAACGTGTATGTAGATGTGTAGTGCAAGGGAAATATCCCCTGCTCCCACACAACTAATACTAGCTGACAACAGAAACAAAATTTCTGTCGATAGTATTTGAACCAGTCTTATTCATTTGCGAATTTCATGCATTCCTTCTTGCTGGTAACAGTGCCTTGCAAATCACTCAATTCATGTTTTCTAGCCAAACGTGCTGCTCCTGATTGTTTCGTACATCATGCATTAGTGGTCATTATCAAGACTGTGTCGTGTGTCAGCTTTTTATGGTCATCAATTGCACTCTGCTTGTGCTGCTCACTCATTCTTGTAACTCAAAGTACGTCGTTGTCATCCAATCCTAGCACTTGCAGCAGGACAAATCAACTGGCTCGTCACCGTGCCACTCGGGAAACTTCCGCAAGGCTTTCATGACATGTCGCAATCAAAGTCCTTCCACAACATTTCTGCAACGCGGCGGGTCACGATACCGAAAGTATGACTTATGCTTCTGATCTATAATAAAACCACCACTCGGAAAGCGCTACTCCCTTCCCACATCCCTCAGAATGTGGTGAACGATCATCGATTACAACCAAGATGCAATGAATCTCGGTCGCATGCCTCACGCTCAGGGACAGTGCTACCACTCATCATCGTGGTTGCGTCTACTCCAGCTTTGAACTAGAGAGAGTTGAAGACATACTACAGAAATGATCCTGTGAAGTATGATCTTGCTTGCAAGCTATCACCGCTCGCTACTTATGCCACGAGACCGTCAACACGCCCTACGAGAATACGACACACTCTTCACATTCGCGATTTACTTATCGAAGAATTACTTAAGCTCGGACATTCTGCAAAGAACCTAGTTCTACTCCTATTTGGCCGCCATGATCTAACCTTTCCTCACTCAACTATTCTGTGCGCTACCAGTGCTTTTTGCATCCGAAATCAGAGACCATTGCCTCAGGCGAGACTGTATGTAAACACCGCTTGCAGCTCCGGCCGCTAGATGGGGGCCTGGGGCACATACAGTAGCATTCTATGGCGCAAGCAGACATGCCAAATAGTCACTGAAAGAGAAACACACAAGAGGGCAGTCATAGGACACTTGTGCTTTCTTTAAAACCGCCTCTCTCTTCGAAAATTTTCGCACCGCAATAGCGTATTCACCTCGCCCTAACAGTGCCAACTCTTGTCGATATTTGGCCACTTCCTCTTTCGTTTCACCTTGCGTCTTACTTGATACCCCGCCCAACAGCTGCTGATACACGCTACACGCAATTAATGTGTTTCTCTCTGTATCTCTTTTCGCCTACCACGAGTATTGCTTTTCCTCACATGGCAATTATGAAAACACCCACAGCTAAACAAACACTTCCATTCAGCATCACGTCCATACTATCAGTCATACACCAGTAATTTCACAGCTACTTGCTCCACTAATACATTTCTTAATGTTACTGTTAAACAGATGAAGAATCAAAGTATACAACAAGTCTCTATGAACATCACTGTCAGGACATTATACGCATACCATGCCCATCTTTATGCTTCAACTATGATGGCCCATGTGCTATGAATAAAGAAATTTCTCATCAAATATCAAATAATTTTACAACTATATAACTACTCCGACTAGCCCCTTACTAAAACTCTAGATGTTTAGCAATCCCGCCATCAATCTCAGAATAATCGCAAGCAGTGCTTTCATCCCATGAGCACTTCTTTGCAAACAAAACCACAAAACTACTTTTTATACTAGCTTCCTTGTCACAGTGAACAGGGAACTAATGCTAGTGCCCCAGTTTACTCAAAAACTTTTTCGCTTGCAACATATAAACAGCCAACTTGAACCTCTGGGATTTTCAAACACACACAGAAAACTTAATTCCACAGAAATTTAGGAGTAACAGTGGTTGCCTGACATTTTCATACATACTCAAATAGCTACTTCTATGCACTTCACACAATGTTCTCATCATGTTCCACCAGAGAACACAGTTATCACTATGAATGGATTCTGGTAAAAGAGCCTTCAAACCACAAACAGCCTGATCAAAGTGATTATCTCCACATCCTCTGCCAATATCATGTCACTCTATACCTGAGGAGGGAAACTACAATGCAGGGGAAGGAGCTTCGTTGTGAGCACTGTCCTGGTATTTCATCATTAACTCTTCTCAAGCCAAGTATGCACCACCTCTGTGTATGGCTGGGTCAATCAAAAAAGACAAGCAGCATCAACAACTCACAGGACACTATGAACATTTTTACCATTATCTGCACCACCTTCCACTGATTTACTGAAGAAGAAACTGCAAAGTCTGGCCAATTTTGTACACCAGTAATCTTGAAAACATTGGAGTCAACAGCAGATACATAGTTTCCAAGACTGTACCTAGGAACAACCCTTCAATTTCAAGATTTACATCTCACTGAGGCACATCACATCATACCCAAACTACACCTAGCAGGAAATTGCTACTCTATTCATTTCCAGCTATCTATGTCATATTCAACAAATGTCTCCCTCCCACCTACATCTTCTACAAAACTGAGTACATTGTTATGAACAAACAACCAATGCCATATTATGGCAACAATCCAGTGCCACTATTATCCACTCTCTTGAAAACAATTGAAATACTCATCCTGACCAACTATCCACCATCTTCAACCCAAATCTCACTCACACCATACCCACAAATCACAAACTTGTGCAGTAAAAATAATTTTGGGTTTCAAAACTCAATCTACTAATCACATACCAGTATTACTTACAACGCCTATCATTCATCATTCACTTCCAAATATCAGCTTATATGCTGTTGTGCAATTAAAGTGCAAATAAACACTAAACCATATAGCACTGAGGTATAGAAAGCGTTCACCAAGAGTTTCCACAATTATGCCTCTTGTGCCTCACACACACACACAAATGTAACAACTCTTCACAATACAAAGCATTCACCTTCACCTCTGCACAATATTGCCTGCCATACATTATCGCAAGCACCACTCACATTACAATTCCTTTATGCTATTTCCAGATTAGTCTCCTGCCATTTATACAACTCAGACATTAAATAGCTCTCTTTCTCTTTACACTATCGTCTAACACACTGCACGCCATTTCAGGGCAAATGTACTTGTTTCATTATACTGCGACATGGCCTGTTACAATTTCAAATCAAGCAAAAACATCTACCTGATCCAACGTGCTCCGCTACTCCACACAACACAATCTACCTCTTCCTATTTACGCACATTATTGCTTACATTACGTTTTACTTGTGATTGTGGCTCAGCAATAGCCGAGCACTACGAAAAATACATTACAGACTCATTTAATGTTCCCCTCCACGGAAATCTTTAGTAAAAGGCGAAAGATTTATTCGATTTGAAGGGAAACCAGAGTGCCGATCAACGCACTCACTTCCATACTTATGGCTGCTTCTCTAGTACTTCTGCGCGAGAACGCGGAAAATTCTTTCCCTCTTGTCCACTTCTCTACCGTCAACAGACTGCCAGTGTTATGCAAGCACAAACCGCAAAACTAACTGCCAACGCTGAAATACGTGTCTGCCAAATGAGGTCGCTATTACTCTTTACATAACTATTTTCATCATTTCTGTCACCATCCAAGCTGCTTCATTACCTCACCTGCCGCCAGATGGCAGCACGCCTAATTCCTGTCGGCGACCCACCGTTTGACATACAACGTTCGGCACACAACTGCCCGCAGTGCTCTGCATCTAACACTAATCTCTCTCCTCCCCACCACACTCGTTCACTGAAAAAACTGACAACTAGATAGTTCTTTGTACGCGAAACTAGGCCACATCAGACGCAACGTGTATGTAGATGTGTAGTGCAAGGGAAATATCCCCTGCTCCCACACAACTAATACTAGCTGACAACAGAAACAAAATTTCTGTCGATAGTATTTGAACCAGTCTTATTCATTTGCGAAATTCATGCATTCCTTCTTGCTGGTAACAGTGCCTTGCAAATCACTCAATTCATGTTTTCTAGCCAAACGTGCTGCTCCTGATTGTTTCGTACATCATGCATTAGTGGTCATTATCAAGACTGTGTTGTGTGTCAGCTTTTTATGGTCATCAATTGCACTCTGCTTGTGCTGCTCACTCATTCTTGTAACTCAAAGTACGTCGTTGTCATCCAATCCTAGCACTTGCAGCAGGACAAATCAACTGGCTCGTCACCGTGCCACTCGGGAAACTTCCGCAAGGCTTTCATGACATGTCGCAATCAAAGTCCTTCCACAACATTTCTGCAACGCGGCGGGTCACGATACCGAAAGTATGACTTATGCTTCTGATCTATAATAAAACCACCACTCGGAAAGCGCTACTCCCTTCCCACATCCCTCAGAATGTGGTGAACGATCATCGATTACAACCAAGATGCAATGAATCTCGGTCGCATGCCTCACGCTCAGGGACAGTGCTACCACTCATCATCGTGGTTGCGTCTACTCCAGCTTTGAACTAGAGAGAGTTGAAGACATACTACAGAAATGATCCTGTGAAGTATGATCTTGCTTGCAAGCTATCACCGCTCGCTACTTATGCCACGAGACCGTCAACACGCCCTACGAGAATACGACACACTCTTCACATTCGCGATTTACTTATCGAAGAATTACTTAAGCTCGGACATTCTGCAAAGAACCTAGTTCTACTCCTATTTGGCCGCCATGATCTAACCTTTCCTCACTCAACTATTCTGTGCGCTACCAGTGCTTTTTGCATCCGAAATCAGAGACCATTGCCTCAGGCGAGACTGTATGTAAACACCGCTTGCAGCTCCGGCCGCTAGATGGGGGCCTGGGGCACATACAGTAGCATTCTATGGCGCAAGCAGACATGCCAAATAGTCACTGAAAGAGAAACACACAAGAGGGCAGTCATAGGACACTTGTGCTTTCTTTAAAACCGCCTCTCTCTTCGAAAATTTTCGCACCGCAATAGCGTATTCACCTCGCCCTAACAGTGCCAACTCTTGTCGATATTTGGCCACTTCCTCTTTCGTTTCACCTTGCGTCTTACTTGATACCCCGCCCAACAGCTGCTGATACACGCTACACGCAATTAATGTGTTTCTCTCTGTATCTCTTTTCGCCTACCACGAGTATTGCTTTTCCTCACATGGCAATTATGAAAACACCCACAGCTAAACAAACACTTCCATTCAGCATCACGTCCATACTATCAGTCATACACCAGTAATTTCACAGCTACTTGCTCCACTAATACATTTCTTAATGTTACTGTTAAACAGATGAAGAATCAAAGTATACAACAAGTCTCTATGAACATCACTGTCAGGACATTATACGCATACCATGCCCATCTTTATGCTTCAACTATGATGGCCCATGTGCTATGAATAAAGAAATTTCTCATCAAATATCAAATAATTTTACAACTATATAACTACTCCGACTAGCCCCTTACTAAAACTCTAGATGTTTAGCAATCCCGCCATCAATCTCAGAATAATCGCAAGCAGTGCTTTCATCCCATGAGCACTTCTTTGCAAACAAAACCACAAAACTACTTTTTATACTAGCTTCCTTGTCACAGTGAACAGGGAACTAATGCTAGTGCCCCAGTTTACTCAAAAACTTTTTCGCTTGCAACATATAAACAGCCAACTTGAACCTCTGGGATTTTCAAACACACACAGAAAACTTAATTCCACAGAAATTTAGGAGTAACAGTGGTTGCCTGACATTTTCATACATACTCAAATAGCTACTTCTATGCACTTCACACAATGTTCTCATCATGTTCCACCAGAGAACACAGTTATCACTATGAACGGATTCTGGTAAAAGAGCCTTCAAACCACAAACAGCCTGATCAAAGTGATTATCTCCACATCCTCTGCCAATATCATGTCACTCTATACCTGAGGAGGGAAACTACAATGCAGGGGAAGGAGCTTCGTTGTGAGCACTGTCCTGGTATTTCATCATTAACTCTTCTCAAGCCAAGTATGCACCACCTCTGTGTATGGCTGGGTCAATCAAAAAAGACAAGCAGCATCAACAACTCACAGGACACTATGAACATTTTTACCATTATCTGCACCACCTTCCACTGATTTACTGAAGAAGAAACTGCAAAGTCTGGCCAATTTTGTACACCAGTAATCTTGAAAACATTGGAGTCAACAGCAGATACATAGTTTCCAAGACTGTACCTAGGAACAACCCTTCAATTTCAAGATTTACATCTCACTGAGGCACATCACATCATACCCAAACTACACCTAGCTGGAAATTGCTACTCTATTCATTTCCAGCTATCTATGTCATATTCAACAAATGTCTCCCTCCCACCTACATCTTCTACAAAACTGAGTACATTGTTATGAACAAACAACCAATACACACGCGAGACAGATCCAGTGCCACTATTATCCACTCTCTTGAAAACAATTGAAATACTCATCCTGACCAACTATCCACCATCTTCAACCCAAATCTCACTCACACCATACCCACAAATCACAAACTTGTGCAGTAAAAATAATTTTGGGTTTCAAAACTCAATCTACTAATCACATACCAGTATTACTTACAACGCCTATCATTCATCATTCACTTCCAAATATCAGCTTATATGCTGTTGTGCAATTAAAGTGCAAATAAACACTAAACCATATAGCACTGAGGTATAGAAAGCGTTCACCAAGAGTTTCCACAATTATGCCTCTTGTGCCTCACACACACACACAAATGTAACAACTCTTCACAATACAAAGCATTCACCTTCACCTCTGCACAATATTGCCTGCCATACATTATCGCAAGCACCACTCACATTACAATTCCTTTATGCTATTTCCAGATTAGTCTCCTGCCATTTATACAACTCAGACATTAAATAGCTCTCTTTCTCTTACACTATCGTCTAACACACTGCACGCCATTTCAGGGCAAATGTACTTGTTTCATTATACTGCGACATGGCCTGTTACAATTTCAAATCAAGCAAAAACATCTACCTGATCCAACGTGCTCCGCTACTCCACACAACACAATCTACCTCTTCCTATTTACACACATTATTGCTTACATTACGTTTTACTTGTGATTGTGGCTCAGCAATAGCCGAGCACTACGAAAAATACATTACAGACTCATTTAATGTTCCCCTCCACGGAAATCTTTAGTAAAAGGCGAAAAGATTTATTCGATTTGAAGGGAAACCAGAGTGCCGATCAACGCACTCACTTCCATACTTATGGCTGCTTCTCTAGTACTTCTGCGCGAGAACGCGGAAAATTCTTTCCCTCTTGTCCACTTCTCTACCGTCAACAGACTTCCAGTGTTATGCAAGCACAAACCGCAAAACTAACTGCCAACGCTGAAATACGTGTCTGCCAAATGAGGTCGCTATTACTCTTTACATAACTATTTTCATCAAGCTGCTTCATTACCTCACCTGCCGCCAGATGGCAGCACGCCTAATTCCTGTCGGCGACCCACCGTTTGACATACAACGTTCGGCACACAACTGCCCGCAGTGCTCTGCATCTAACACTAATCTCTCTCCTCCCCACCACACTCGTTCACTGAAAAAACTGACAACTAGATAGTTCTTTGTACGCGAAACTAGGCCACATCAGACGCAACGTGTATGTAGATGTGTAGTGCAAGGGAAATATCCCCTGCTCCCACACAACTAATACTAGCTGACAACAGAAACAAAATTTCTGTCGATAGTATTTGAACCAGTCTTATTCATCTGCGAATTTCATGCATTCCTTCTTGCTGGTAACAGTGCCTTGCAAATCACTCAATTCATGTTTTCTAGCCAAACGTGCTGCTCCTGATTGTTTCGTACATCATGCATTAGTGGTCATTATCAAGACTGTGTTGTGTGTCAGCTTTTTATGGTCATCAATTGCACTCTGCTTGTGCTGCTCACTCATTCTTGTAACTCAAAGTACGTCGTTGTCATCCAATCCTAGCACTTGCAGCAGGACAAATCAACTGGCTCGTCACCGTGCCACTCGGGAAACTTCCGCAAGGCTTTCATGACATGTCGCAATCAAAGTCCTTCCACAACATTTCTGCAACGCGGCGGGTCACGATACCGAAAGTATGACTTATGCTTCTGATCTATAATAAAACCACCACTCGGAAAGCGCTACTCCCTTCCCACATCCCTCAGAATGTGGTGAACGATCATCGATTACAACCAAGATGCAATGAATCTCGGTCGCATGCCTCACGCTCAGGGACAGTGCTACCACTCATCATCGTGGTTGCGTCTACTCCAGCTTTGAACTAGAGAGAGTTGAAGACATACTACAGAAATGATCCTGTGAAGTATGATCTTGCTTGCAAGCTATCACCGCTCGCTACTTATGCCACGAGACCGTCAACACGCCCTACGAGAATACGACACACTCTTCACATTCGCGATTTACTTATCGAAGAATTACTTAAGCTCGGACATTCTGCAAAGAACCTAGTTCTACTCCTATTTGGCCGCCATGATCTAACCTTTCCTCACTCAACTATTCTGTGCGCTACCAGTGCTTTTTGCATCCGAAATCAGAGACCATTGCCTCAGGCGAGACTGTATGTAAACACCGCTTGCAGCTCCGGCCGCTAGATGGGGGCCTGGGGCACATACAGTAGCATTCTATGGCGCAAGCAGACATGCCAAATAGTCACTGAAAGAGAAACACACAAGAGGGCAGTCATAGGACACTTGTGCTTTCTTTAAAACCGCCTCTCTCTTCGAAAATTTTCGCACCGCAATAGCGTATTCACCTCGCCCTAACAGTGCCAACTCTTGTCGATATTTGGCCACTTCCTCTTTCGTTTCACCTTGCGTCTTACTTGATACCCCGCCCAACAGCTGCTGATACACGCTACACGCAATTAATGTGTTTCTCTCTGTATCTCTTTTCGCCTACCACGAGTATTGCTTTTCCTCACATGGCAATTATGAAAACACCCACAGCTAAACAAACACTTCCATTCAGCATCACGTCCATACTATCAGTCATACACCAGTAATTTCACAGCTACTTGCTCCACTAATACATTTCTTAATGTTACTGTTAAACAGATGAAGAATCAAAGTATACAACAAGTCTCTATGAACATCACTGTCAGGACATTATACGCATACCATGCCCATCTTTATGCTTCAACTATGATGGCCCATGTGCTATGAATAAAGAAATTTCTCATCAAATATCAAATAATTTTACAACTATATAACTACTCCGACTAGCCCCTTACTAAAACTCTAGATGTTTAGCAATCCCGCCATCAATCTCAGAATAATCGCAAGCAGTGCTTTCATCCCATGAGCACTTCTTTGCAAACAAAACCACAAAACTACTTTTTATACTAGCTTCCTTGTCACAGTGAACAGGGAACTAATGCTAGTGCCCCAGTTTACTCAAAAACTTTTTCGCTTGCAACATATAAACAGCCAACTTGAACCTCTGGGATTTTCAAACACACACAGAAAACTTAATTCCACAGAAATTTAGGAGTAACAGTGGTTGCCTGACATTTTCATACATACTCAAATAGCTACTTCTATGCACTTCACACAATGTTCTCATCATGTTCCACCAGAGAACACAGTTATCACTATGAACGGATTCTGGTAAAAGAGCCTTCAAACCACAAACAGCCTGATCAAAGTGATTATCTCCACATCCTCTGCCAATATCATGTCACTCTATACCTGAGGAGGGAAACTACAATGCAGGGGAAGGAGCTTCGTTGTGAGCACTGTCCTGGTATTTCATCATTAACTCTTCTCAAGCCAAGTATGCACCACCTCTGTGTATGGCTGGGTCAATCAAAAAAGACAAGCAGCATCAACAACTCACAGGACACTATGAACATTTTTACCATTATCTGCACCACCTTCCACTGATTTACTGAAGAAGAAACTGCAAAGTCTGGCCAATTTTGTACACCAGTAATCTTGAAAACATTGGAGTCAACAGCAGATACATAGTTTCCAAGACTGTACCTAGGAACAACCCTTCAATTTCAAGATTTACATCTCACTGAGGCACATCACATCATACCCAAACTACACCTAGCAGGAAATTGCTACTCTATTCATTTCCAGCTATCTATGTCATATTCAACAAATGTCTCCCTCCCACCTACATCTTCTACAAAACTGAGTACATTGTTATGAACAAACAACCAATGCCATATTATGGCAACAATCCAGTGCCACTATTATCCACTCTCTTGAAAACAATTGAAATACTCATCCTGACCAACTATCCACCATCTTCAACCCAAATCTCACTCACACCATACCCACAAATCACAAACTTGTGCAGTAAAAATAATTTTGGGTTTCAAAACTCAATCTACTAATCACATACCAGTATTACTTACAACGCCTATCATTCATCATTCACTTCCAAATATCAGCTTATATGCTGTTGTGCAATTAAAGTGCAAATAAACACTAAACCATATAGCACTGAGGTATAGAAAGCGTTCACCAAGAGTTTCCACAATTATGCCTCTTGTGCCTCACACACACACAAATGTAACAACTCTTCACAATACAAAGCATTCACCTTCACCTCTGCACAATATTGCCTGCCATACATTATCGCAAGCACCACTCACATTACAATTCCTTTATGCTATTTCCAGATTAGTCTCCTGCCATTTATACAACTCAGACATTAAATAGCTCTCTTTCTCTTTACACTATCGTCTAACACACTGCACGCCATTTCAGGGCAAATGTACTTGTTTCATTATACTGCGACATGGCCTGTTACAATTTCAAATCAAGCAAAAACATCTACCTGATCCAACGTGCTCCGCTACTCCACACAACACAATCTACCTCTTCCTATTTACGCACATTATTGCTTACATTACGTTTTACTTGTGATTGTGGCTCAGCAATAGCCGAGCACTACGAAAAATACATTACAGACTCATTTAATGTTCCCCTCCACGGAAATCTTTAGTAAAAGGCGAAAGATTTATTCGATTTGAAGGGAAACCAGAGTGCCGATCAACGCACTCACTTCCATACTTATGGCTGCTTCTCTAGTACTTCTGCGCGAGAACGCGGAAAATTCTTTCCCTCTTGTCCACTTCTCTACCGTCAACAGACTTCCAGTGTTATGCAAGCACAAACCGCAAAACTAACTGCCAACGCTGAAATACGTGTCTGCCAAATGAGGTCGCTATTACTCTTTACATAACTATTTTCATCATTTCTGTCACCATCCAAGCTGCTTCATTACCTCACCTGCCGCCAGATGGCAGCACGCCTAATTCCTGTCGGCGACCCACCGTTTGACATACAACGTTCGGCACACAACTGCCCGCAGTGCTCTGCATCTAACACTAATCTCTCTCCTCCCCACCACACTCGTTCACTGAAAAAACTGACAACTAGATAGTTCTTTGTACGCGAAACTAGGCCACATCAGACGCAACGTGTATGTAGATGTGTAGTGCAAGGGAAATATCCCCTGCTCCCACACAACTAATACTAGCTGACAACAGAAACAAAATTTCTGTCGATAGTATTTGAACCAGTCTTATTCATTTGCGAAATTCATGCATTCCTTCTTGCTGGTAACAGTGCCTTGCAAATCACTCAATTCATGTTTTCTAGCCAAACGTGCTGCTCCTGATTGTTTCGTACATCATGCATTAGTGGTCATTATCAAGACTGTGTTGTGTGTCAGCTTTTTATGGTCATCAATTGCACTCTGCTTGTGCTGCTCACTCATTCTTGTAACTCAAAGTACGTCGTTGTCATCCAATCCTAGCACTTGCAGCAGGACAAATCAACTGGCTCGTCACCGTGCCACTCGGGAAACTTCCGCAAGGCTTTCATGACATGTCGCAATCAAAGTCCTTCCACAACATTTCTGCAACGCGGCGGGTCACGATACCGAAAGTATGACTTATGCTTCTGATCTATAATAAAACCACCACTCGGAAAGCGCTACTCCCTTCCCACATCCCTCAGAATGTGGTGAACGATCATCGATTACAACCAAGATGCAATGAATCTCGGTCGCATGCCTCACGCTCAGGGACAGTGCTACCACTCATCATCGTGGTTGCGTCTACTCCAGCTTTGAACTAGAGAGAGTTGAAGACATACTACAGAAATGATCCTGTGAAGTATGATCTTGCTTGCAAGCTATCACCGCTCGCTACTTATGCCACGAGACCGTCAACACGCCCTACGAGAATACGACACACTCTTCACATTCGCGATTTACTTATCGAAGAATTACTTAAGCTCGGACATTCTGCAAAGAACCTAGTTCTACTCCTATTTGGCCGCCATGATCTAACCTTTCCTCACTCAACTATTCTGTGCGCTACCAGTGCTTTTTGCATCCGAAATCAGAGACCATTGCCTCAGGCGAGACTGTATGTAAACACCGCTTGCAGCTCCGGCCGCTAGATGGGGGCCTGGGGCACATACAGTAGCATTCTATGGCGCAAGCAGACATGCCAAATAGTCACTGAAAGAGAAACACACAAGAGGGCAGTCATAGGACACTTGTGCTTTCTTTAAAACCGCCTCTCTCTTCGAAAATTTTCGCACCGCAATAGCGTATTCACCTCGCCCTAACAGTGCCAACTCTTGTCGATATTTGGCCACTTCCTCTTTCGTTTCACCTTGCGTCTTACTTGATACCCCGCCCAACAGCTGCTGATACACGCTACACGCAATTAATGTGTTTCTCTCTGTATCTCTTTTCGCCTACCACGAGTATTGCTTTTCCTCACATGGCAATTATGAAAACACCCACAGCTAAACAAACACTTCCATTCAGCATCACGTCCATACTATCAGTCATACACCAGTAATTTCACAGCTACTTGCTCCACTAATACATTTCTTAATGTTACTGTTAAACAGATGAAGAATCAAAGTATACAACAAGTCTCTATGAACATCACTGTCAGGACATTATACGCATACCATGCCCATCTTTATGCTTCAACTATGATGGCCCATGTGCTATGAATAAAGAAATTTCTCATCAAATATCAAATAATTTTACAACTATATAACTACTCCGACTAGCCCCTTACTAAAACTCTAGATGTTTAGCAATCCCGCCATCAATCTCAGAATAATCGCAAGCAGTGCTTTCATCCCATGAGCACTTCTTTGCAAACAAAACCACAAAACTACTTTTTATACTAGCTTCCTTGTCACAGTGAACAGGGAACTAATGCTAGTGCCCCAGTTTACTCAAAAACTTTTTCGCTTGCAACATATAAACAGCCAACTTGAACCTCTGGGATTTTCAAACACACACAGAAAACTTAATTCCACAGAAATTTAGGAGTAACAGTGGTTGCCTGACATTTTCATACATACTCAAATAGCTACTTCTATGCACTTCACACAATGTTCTCATCATGTTCCACCAGAGAACACAGTTATCACTATGAACGGATTCTGGTAAAAGAGCCTTCAAACCACAAACAGCCTGATCAAAGTGATTATCTCCACATCCTCTGCCAATATCATGTCACTCTATACCTGAGGAGGGAAACTACAATGCAGGGGAAGGAGCTTCGTTGTGAGCACTGTCCTGGTATTTCATCATTAACTCTTCTCAAGCCAAGTATGCACCACCTCTGTGTATGGCTGGGTCAATCAAAAAAGACAAGCAGCATCAACAACTCACAGGACACTATGAACATTTTTACCATTATCTGCACCACCTTCCACTGATTTACTGAAGAAGAAACTGCAAAGTCTGGCCAATTTTGTACACCAGTAATCTTGAAAACATTGGAGTCAACAGCAGATACATAGTTTCCAAGACTGTACCTAGGAACAACCCTTCAATTTCAAGATTTACATCTCACTGAGGCACATCACATCATACCCAAACTACACCTAGCAGGAAATTGCTACTCTATTCATTTCCAGCTATCTATGTCATATTCAACAAATGTCTCCCTCCCACCTACATCTTCTACAAAACTGAGTACATTGTTATGAACAAACAACCAATGCCATATTATGGCAACAATCCAGTGCCACTATTATCCACTCTCTTGAAAACAATTGAAATACTCATCCTGACCAACTATCCACCATCTTCAACCCAAATCTCACTCACACCATACCCACAAATCACAAACTTGTGCAGTAAAAATAATTTTGGGTTTCAAAACTCAATCTACTAATCACATACCAGTATTACTTACAACGCCTATCATTCATCATTCACTTCCAAATATCAGCTTATATGCTGTTGTGCAATTAAAGTGCAAATAAACACTAAACCATATAGCACTGAGGTATAGAAAGCGTTCACCAAGAGTTTCCACAATTATGCCTCTTGTGCCTCACACACACACAAATGTAACAACTCTTCACAATACAAAGCATTCACCTTCACCTCTGCACAATATTGCCTGCCATACATTATCGCAAGCACCACTCACATTACAATTCCTTTATGCTATTTCCAGATTAGTCTCCTGCCATTTATACAACTCAGACATTAAATAGCTCTCTTTCTCTTTACACTATCGTCTAACACACTGCACGCCATTTCAGGGCAAATGTACTTGTTTCATTATACTGCGACATGGCCTGTTACAATTTCAAATCAAGCAAAAACATCTACCTGATCCAACGTGCTCCGCTACTCCACACAACACAATCTACCTCTTCCTATTTACGCACATTATTGCTTACATTACGTTTTACTTGTGATTGTGGCTCAGCAATAGCCGAGCACTACGAAAAATACATTACAGACTCATTTAATGTTCCCCTCCACGGAAATCTTTAGTAAAAGGCGAAAGATTTATTCGATTTGAAGGGAAACCAGAGTGCCGATCAACGCACTCACTTCCATACTTATGGCTGCTTCTCTAGTACTTCTGCGCGAGAACGCGGAAAATTCTTTCCCTCTTGTCCACTTCTCTACCGTCAACAGACTTCCAGTGTTATGCAAGCACAAACCGCAAAACTAACTGCCAACGCTGAAATACGTGTCTGCCAAATGAGGTCGCTATTACTCTTTACATAACTATTTTCATCATTTCTGTCACCATCCAAGCTGCTTCATTACCTCACCTGCCGCCAGATGGCAGCACGCCTAATTCCTGTCGGCGACCCACCGTTTGACATACAACGTTCGGCACACAACTGCCCGCAGTGCTCTGCATCTAACACTAATCTCTCTCCTCCCCACCACACTCGTTCACTGAAAAAACTGACAACTAGATAGTTCTTTGTACGCGAAACTAGGCCACATCAGACGCAACGTGTATGTAGATGTGTAGTGCAAGGGAAATATCCCCTGCTCCCACACAACTAATACTAGCTGACAACAGAAACAAAATTTCTGTCGATAGTATTTGAACCAGTCTTATTCATTTGCGAATTTCATGCATTCCTTCTTGCTGGTAACAGTGCCTTGCAAATCACTCAATTCATGTTTTCTAGCCAAACGTGCTGCTCCTGATTGTTTCGTACATCATGCAACACTAGATCGCGTGTTGACTGTGTTGTGTGTCAGCTTTTTATGGTCATCAATTGCACTCTGCTTGTGCTGCTCACTCATTCTTGTAACTCAAAGTACGTCGTTGTCATCCAATCCTAGCACTTGCAGCAGGACAAATCAACTGGCTCGTCACCGTGCCACTCGGGAAACTTCCGCAAGGCTTTCATGACATGTCGCAATCAAAGTCCTTCCACAACATTTCTGCAACGCGGCGGGTCACGATACCGAAAGTATGACTTATGCTTCTGATCTATAATAAAACCACCACTCGGAAAGCGCTACTCCCTTCCCACATCCCTCAGAATGTGGTGAACGATCATCGATTACAACCAAGATGCAATGAATCTCGGTCGCATGCCTCACGCTCAGGGACAGTGCTACCACTCATCATCGTGGTTGCGTCTACTCCAGCTTTGAACTAGAGAGAGTTGAAGACATACTACAGAAATGATCCTGTGAAGTATGATCTTGCTTGCAAGCTATCACCGCTCGCTACTTATGCCACGAGACCGTCAACACGCCCTACGAGAATACGACACACTCTTCACATTCGCGATTTACTTATCGAAGAATTACTTAAGCTCGGACATTCTGCAAAGAACCTAGTTCTACTCCTATTTGGCCGCCATGATCTAACCTTTCCTCACTCAACTATTCTGTGCGCTACCAGTGCTTTTTGCATCCGAAATCAGAGACCATTGCCTCAGGCGAGACTGTATGTAAACACCGCTTGCAGCTCCGGCCGCTAGATGGGGGCCTGGGGCACATACAGTAGCATTCTATGGCGCAAGCAGACATGCCAAATAGTCACTGAAAGAGAAACACACAAGAGGGCAGTCATAGGACACTTGTGCTTTCTTTAAAACCGCCTCTCTCTTCGAAAATTTTCGCACCGCAATAGCGTATTCACCTCGCCCTAACAGTGCCAACTCTTGTCGATATTTGGCCACTTCCTCTTTCGTTTCACCTTGCGTCTTACTTGATACCCCGCCCAACAGCTGCTGATACACGCTACACGCAATTAATGTGTTTCTCTCTGTATCTCTTTTCGCCTACCACGAGTATTGCTTTTCCTCACATGGCAATTATGAAAACACCCACAGCTAAACAAACACTTCCATTCAGCATCACGTCCATACTATCAGTCATACACCAGTAATTTCACAGCTACTTGCTCCACTAATACATTTCTTAATGTTACTGTTAAACAGATGAAGAATCAAAGTATACAACAAGTCTCTATGAACATCACTGTCAGGACATTATACGCATACCATGCCCATCTTTATGCTTCAACTATGATGGCCCATGTGCTATGAATAAAGAAATTTCTCATCAAATATCAAATAATTTTACAACTATATAACTACTCCGACTAGCCCCTTACTAAAACTCTAGATGTTTAGCAATCCCGCCATCAATCTCAGAATAATCGCAAGCAGTGCTTTCATCCCATGAGCACTTCTTTGCAAACAAAACCACAAAACTACTTTTTATACTAGCTTCCTTGTCACAGTGAACAGGGAACTAATGCTAGTGCCCCAGTTTACTCAAAAACTTTTTCGCTTGCAACATATAAACAGCCAACTTGAACCTCTGGGATTTTCAAACACACACAGAAAACTTAATTCCACAGAAATTTAGGAGTAACAGTGGTTGCCTGACATTTTCATACATACTCAAATAGCTACTTCTATGCACTTCACACAATGTTCTCATCATGTTCCACCAGAGAACACAGTTATCACTATGAACGGATTCTGGTAAAAGAGCCTTCAAACCACAAACAGCCTGATCAAAGTGATTATCTCCACATCCTCTGCCAATATCATGTCACTCTATACCTGAGGAGGGAAACTACAATGCAGGGGAAGGAGCTTCGTTGTGAGCACTGTCCTGGTATTTCATCATTAACTCTTCTCAAGCCAAGTATGCACCACCTCTGTGTATGGCTGGGTCAATCAAAAAAGACAAGCAGCATCAACAACTCACAGGACACTATGAACATTTTTACCATTATCTGCACCACCTTCCACTGATTTACTGAAGAAGAAACTGCAAAGTCTGGCCAATTTTGTACACCAGTAATCTTGAAAACATTGGAGTCAACAGCAGATACATAGTTTCCAAGACTGTACCTAGGAACAACCCTTCAATTTCAAGATTTACATCTCACTGAGGCACATCACATCATACCCAAACTACACCTAGCAGGAAATTGCTACTCTATTCATTTCCAGCTATCTATGTCATATTCAACAAATGTCTCCCTCCCACCTACATCTTCTACAAAACTGAGTACATTGTTATGAACAAACAACCAATGCCATATTATGGCAACAATCCAGTGCCACTATTATCCACTCTCTTGAAAACAATTGAAATACTCATCCTGACCAACTATCCACCATCTTCAACCCAAATCTCACTCACACCATACCCACAAATCACAAACTTGTGCAGTAAAAATAATTTTGGGTTTCAAAACTCAATCTACTAATCACATACCAGTATTACTTACAACGCCTATCATTCATCATTCACTTCCAAATATCAGCTTATATGCTGTTGTGCAATTAAAGTGCAAATAAACACTAAACCATATAGCACTGAGGTATAGAAAGCGTTCACCAAGAGTTTCCACAATTATGCCTCTTGTGCCTCACACACACACAAATGTAACAACTCTTCACAATACAAAGCATTCACCTTCACCTCTGCACAATATTGCCTGCCATACATTATCGCAAGCACCACTCACATTACAATTCCTTTATGCTATTTCCAGATTAGTCTCCTGCCATTTATACAACTCAGACATTAAATAGCTCTCTTTCTCTTTACACTATCGTCTAACACACTGCACGCCATTTCAGGGCAAATGTACTTGTTTCATTATACTGCGACATGGCCTGTTACAATTTCAAATCAAGCAAAAACATCTACCTGATCCAACGTGCTCCGCTACTCCACACAACACAATCTACCTCTTCCTATTTACGCACATTATTGCTTACATTACGTTTTACTTGTGATTGTGGCTCAGCAATAGCCGAGCACTACGAAAAATACATTACAGACTCATTTAATGTTCCCCTCCACGGAAATCTTTAGTAAAAGGCGAGAGATTTATTCGATTTGAAGGGAAACCAGAGTGCCGATCAACGCACTCACTTCCATACTTATGGCTGCTTCTCTAGTACTTCTGCGCGAGAACGCGGAAAATTCTTTCCCTCTTGTCCACTTCTCTACCGTCAACAGACTTCCAGTGTTATGCAAGCACAAACCGCAAAACTAACTGCCAACGCTGAAATACGTGTCTGCCAAATGAGGTCGCTATTACTCTTTACATAACTATTTTCATCATTTCTGTCACCATCCAAGCTGCTTCATTACCTCACCTGCCGCCAGATGGCAGCACGCCTAATTCCTGTCGGCGACCCACCGTTTGACATACAACGTTCGGCACACAACTGCCCGCAGTGCTCTGCATCTAACACTAATCTCTCTCCTCCCCACCACACTCGTTCACTGAAAAAACTGACAACTAGATAGTTCTTTGTACGCGAAACTAGGCCACATCAGACGCAACGTGTATGTAGATGTGTAGTGCAAGGGAAATATCCCCTGCTCCCACACAACTAATACTAGCTGACAACAGAAACAAAATTTCTGTCGATAGTATTTGAACCAGTCTTATTCATTTGCGAATTTCATGCATTCCTTCTTGCTGGTAACAGCGCCTTGCAAATCACTCAATTCATGTTTTCTAGCCAAACGTGCTGCTCCTGATTGTTTCGTACATCATGCATTAGTGGTCATTATCAAGACTGTGTCGTGTGTCAGCTTTTTATGGTCATCAATTGCACTCTGCTTGTGCTGCTCACTCATTCTTGTAACTCAAAGTACGTCGTTGTCATCCAATCCTAGCACTTGCAGCAGGACAAATCAACTGGCTCGTCACCGTGCCACTCGGGAAACTTCCGCAAGGCTTTCATGACATGTCGCAATCAAAGTCCTTCCACAACATTTCTGCAACGCGGCGGGTCACGATACCGAAAGTATGACTTATGCTTCTGATCTATAATAAAACCACCACTCGAAAAGCGCTACTCCCTTCCCACATCCCTCAGAATGTGGTGAACGATCATCGATTACAACCAAGATGCAATGAATCTCGGTCGCATGCCTCACGCTCAGGGACAGTGCTACCACTCATCATCGTGGTTGCGTCTACTCCAGCTTTGAACTAGAGAGAGTTGAAGACATACTACAGAAATGATCCTGTGAAGTATGATCTTGCTTGCAAGCTATCACCGCTCGCTACTTATGCCACGAGACCGTCAACACGCCCTACGAGAATACGACACACTCTTCACATTCGCGATTTACTTATCGAAGAATTACTTAAGCTCGGACATTCTGCAAAGAACCTAGTTCTACTCCTATTTGGCCGCCATGATCTAACCTTTCCTCACTCAACTATTCTGTGCGCTACCAGTGCTTTTTGCATCCGAAATCAGAGACCATTGCCTCAGGCGAGACTGTATGTAAACACCGCTTGCAGCTCCGGCCGCTAGATGGGGGCCTGGGGCACATACAGTAGCATTCTATGGCGCAAGCAGACATGCCAAATAGTCACTGAAAGAGAAACACACAAGAGGGCAGTCATAGGACACTTGTGCTTTCTTTAAAACCGCCTCTCTCTTCGAAAATTTTCGCACCGCAATAGCGTATTCACCTCGCCCTAACAGTGCCAACTCTTGTCGATATTTGGCCACTTCCTCTTTCGTTTCACCTTGCGTCTTACTTGATACCCCGCCCAACAGCTGCTGATACACGCTACACGCAATTAATGTGTTTCTCTCTGTATCTCTTTTCGCCTACCACGAGTATTGCTTTTCCTCACATGGCAATTATGAAAACACCCACAGCTAAACAAACACTTCCATTCAGCATCACGTCCATACTATCAGTCATACACCAGTAATTTCACAGCTACTTGCTCCACTAATACATTTCTTAATGTTACTGTTAAACAGATGAAGAATCAAAGTATACAACAAGTCTCTATGAACATCACTGTCAGGACATTATACGCATACCATGCCCATCTTTATGCTTCAACTATGATGGCCCATGTGCTATGAATAAAGAAATTTCTCATCAAATATCAAATAATTTTACAACTATATAACTACTCCGACTAGCCCCTTACTAAAACTCTAGATGTTTAGCAATCCCGCCATCAATCTCAGAATAATCGCAAGCAGTGCTTTCATCCCATGAGCACTTCTTTGCAAACAAAACCACAAAACTACTTTTTATACTAGCTTCCTTGTCACAGTGAACAGGGAACTAATGCTAGTGCCCCAGTTTACTCAAAAACTTTTTCGCTTGCAACATATAAACAGCCAACTTGAACCTCTGGGATTTTCAAACACACACAGAAAACTTAATTCCACAGAAATTTAGGAGTAACAGTGGTTGCCTGACATTTTCATACATACTCAAATAGCTACTTCTATGCACTTCACACAATGTTCTCATCATGTTCCACCAGAGAACACAGTTATCACTATGAATGGATTCTGGTAAAAGAGCCTTCAAACCACAAACAGCCTGATCAAAGTGATTATCTCCACATCCTCTGCCAATATCATGTCACTCTATACCTGAGGAGGGAAACTACAATGCAGGGGAAGGAGCTTCGTTGTGAGCACTGTCCTGGTATTTCATCATTAACTCTTCTCAAGCCAAGTATGCACCACCTCTGTGTATGGCTGGGTCAATCAAAAAAGACAAGCAGCATCAACAACTCACAGGACACTATGAACATTTTTACCATTATCTGCACCACCTTCCACTGATTTACTGAAGAAGAAACTGCAAAGTCTGGCCAATTTTGTACACCAGTAATCTTGAAAACATTGGAGTCAACAGCAGATACATAGTTTCCAAGACTGTACCTAGGAACAACCCTTCAATTTCAAGATTTACATCTCACTGAGGCACATCACATCATACCCAAACTACACCTAGCAGGAAATTGCTACTCTATTCATTTCCAGCTATCTATGTCATATTCAACAAATGTCTCCCTCCCACCTACATCTTCTACAAAACTGAGTACATTGTTATGAACAAACAACCAATGCCATATTATGGCAACAATCCAGTGCCACTATTATCCACTCTCTTGAAAACAATTGAAATACTCATCCTGACCAACTATCCACCATCTTCAACCCAAATCTCACTCACACCATACCCACAAATCACAAACTTGTGCAGTAAAAATAATTTTGGGTTTCAAAACTCAATCTACTAATCACATACCAGTATTACTTACAACGCCTATCATTCATCATTCACTTCCAAATATCAGCTTATATGCTGTTGTGCAATTAAAGTGCAAATAAACACTAAACCATATAGCACTGAGGTATAGAAAGCGTTCACCAAGAGTTTCCACAATTATGCCTCTTGTGCCTCACACACACACAAATGTAACAACTCTTCACAATACAAAGCATTCACCTTCACCTCTGCACAATATTGCCTGCCATACATTATCGCAAGCACCACTCACATTACAATTCCTTTATGCTATTTCCAGATTAGTCTCCTGCCATTTATACAACTCAGACATTAAATAGCTCTCTTTCTCTTTACACTATCGTCTAACACACTGCACGCCATTTCAGGGCAAATGTACTTGTTTCATTATACTGCGACATGGCCTGTTACAATTTCAAATCAAGCAAAAACATCTACCTGATCCAACGTGCTCCGCTACTCCACACAACACAATCTACCTCTTCCTATTTACGCACATTATTGCTTACATTACGTTTTACTTGTGATTGTGGCTCAGCAATAGCCGAGCACTACGAAAAATACATTACAGACTCATTTAATGTTCCCCTCCACGGAAATCTTTAGTAAAAGGCGAAAGATTTATTCGATTTGAAGGGAAACCAGAGTGCCGATCAACGCACTCACTTCCATACTTATGGCTGCTTCTCTAGTACTTCTGCGCGAGAACGCGGAAAATTCTTTCCCTCTTGTCCACTTCTCTACCGTCAACAGACTTCCAGTGTTATGCAAGCACAAACCGCAAAACTAACTGCCAACGCTGAAATACGTGTCTGCCAAATGAGGTCGCTATTACTCTTTACATAACTATTTTCATCATTTCTGTCACCATCCAAGCTGCTTCATTACCTCACCTGCCGCCAGATGGCAGCACGCCTAATTCCTGTCGGCGACCCACCGTTTGACATACAACGTTCGGCACACAACTGCCCGCAGTGCTCTGCATCTAACACTAATCTCTCTCCTCCCCACCACACTCGTTCACTGAAAAAACTGACAACTAGATAGTTCTTTGTACGCGAAACTAGGCCACATCAGACGCAACGTGTATGTAGATGTGTAGTGCAAGGGAAATATCCCCTGCTCCCACACAACTAATACTAGCTGACAACAGAAACAAAATTTCTGTCGATAGTATTTGAACCAGTCTTATTCATTTGCGAAATTCATGCATTCCTTCTTGCTGGTAACAGTGCCTTGCAAATCACTCAATTCATGTTTTCTAGCCAAACGTGCTGCTCCTGATTGTTTCGTACATCATGCATTAGTGGTCATTATCAAGACTGTGTTGTGTGTCAGCTTTTTATGGTCATCAATTGCACTCTGCTTGTGCTGCTCACTCATTCTTGTAACTCAAAGTACGTCGTTGTCATCCAATCCTAGCACTTGCAGCAGGACAAATCAACTGGCTCGTCACCGTGCCACTCGGGAAACTTCCGCAAGGCTTTCATGACATGTCGCAATCAAAGTCCTTCCACAACATTTCTGCAACGCGGCGGGTCACGATACCGAAAGTATGACTTATGCTTCTGATCTATAATAAAACCACCACTCGGAAAGCGCTACTCCCTTCCCACATCCCTCCGAATGTGGTGAACGATCATCGATTACAACCAAGATGCAATGAATCTCGGTCGCATGCCTCACGCTCAGGGACAGTGCTACCACTCATCATCGTGGTTGCGTCTACTCCAGCTTTGAACTAGAGAGAGTTGAAGACATACTACAGAAATGATCCTGTGAAGTATGATCTTGCTTGCAAGCTATCACCGCTCGCTACTTATGCCACGAGACCGTCAACACGCCCTACGAGAATACGACACACTCTTCACATTCGCGATTTACTTATCGAAGAATTACTTAAGCTCGGACATTCTGCAAAGAACCTAGTTCTACTCCTATTTGGCCGCCATGATCTAACCTTTCCTCACTCAACTATTCTGTGCGCTACCAGTGCTTTTTGCATCCGAAATCAGAGACCATTGCCTCAGGCGAGACTGTATGTAAACACCGCTTGCAGCTCCGGCCGCTAGATGGGGGCCTGGGGCACATACAGTAGCATTCTATGGCGCAAGCAGACATGCCAAATAGTCACTGAAAGAGAAACACACAAGAGGGCAGTCATAGGACACTTGTGCTTTCTTTAAAACCGCCTCTCTCTTCGAAAATTTTCGCACCGCAATAGCGTATTCACCTCGCCCTAACAGTGCCAACTCTTGTCGATATTTGGCCACTTCCTCTTTCGTTTCACCTTGCGTCTTACTTGATACCCCGCCCAACAGCTGCTGATACACGCTACACGCAATTAATGTGTTTCTCTCTGTATCTCTTTTCGCCTACCACGAGTATTGCTTTTCCTCACATGGCAATTATGAAAACACCCACAGCTAAACAAACACTTCCATTCAGCATCACGTCCATACTATCAGTCATACACCAGTAATTTCACAGCTACTTGCTCCACTAATACATTTCTTAATGTTACTGTTAAACAGATGAAGAATCAAAGTATACAACAAGTCTCTATGAACATCACTGTCAGGACATTATACGCATACCATGCCCATCTTTATGCTTCAACTATGATGGCCCATGTGCTATGAATAAAGAAATTTCTCATCAAATATCAAATAATTTTACAACTATATAACTACTCCGACTAGCCCCTTACTAAAACTCTAGATGTTTAGCAATCCCGCCATCAATCTCAGAATAATCGCAAGCAGTGCTTTCATCCCATGAGCACTTCTTTGCAAACAAAACCACAAAACTACTTTTTATACTAGCTTCCTTGTCACAGTGAACAGGGAACTAATGCTAGTGCCCCAGTTTACTCAAAAACTTTTTCGCTTGCAACATATAAACAGCCAACTTCAACCTCTGGGATTTTCAAACACACACAGAAAACTTAATTCCACAGAAATTTAGGAGTAACAGTGGTTGCCTGACATTTTCATACATACTCAAATAGCTACTTCTATGCACTTCACACAATGTTCTCATCATGTTCCACCAGAGAACACAGTTATCACTATGAACGGATTCTGGTAAAAGAGCCTTCAAACCACAAACAGCCTGATCAAAGTGATTATCTCCACATCCTCTGCCAATATCATGTCACTCTATACCTGAGGAGGGAAACTACAATGCAGGGGAAGGAGCTTCGTTGTGAGCACTGTCCTGGTATTTCATCATTAACTCTTCTCAAGCCAAGTATGCACCACCTCTGTGTATGGCTGGGTCAATCAAAAAAGACAAGCAGCATCAACAACTCACAGGACACTATGAACATTTTTACCATTATCTGCACCACCTTCCACTGATTTACTGAAGAAGAAACTGCAAAGTCTGGCCAATTTTGTACACCAGTAATCTTGAAAACATTGGAGTCAACAGCAGATACATAGTTTCCAAGACTGTACCTAGGAACAACCCTTCAATTTCAAGATTTACATCTCACTGAGGCACATCACATCATACCCAAACTACACCTAGCAGGAAATTGCTACTCTATTCATTTCCAGCTATCTATGTCATATTCAACAAATGTCTCCCTCCCACCTACATCTTCTACAAAACTGAGTACATTGTTATGAACAAACAACCAATGCCATATTATGGCAACAATCCAGTGCCACTATTATCCACTCTCTTGAAAACAATTGAAATACTCATCCTGACCAACTATCCACCATCTTCAACCCAAATCTCACTCACACCATACCCACAAATCACAAACTTGTGCAGTAAAAATAATTTTGGGTTTCAAAACTCAATCTACTAATCACATACCAGTATTACTTACAACGCCTATCATTCATCATTCACTTCCAAATATCAGCTTATATGCTGTTGTGCAATTAAAGTGCAAATAAACACTAAACCATATAGCACTGAGGTATAGAAAGCGTTCACCAAGAGTTTCCACAATTATGCCTCTTGTGCCTCACACACACACAAATGTAACAACTCTTCACAATACAAAGCATTCACCTTCACCTCTGCACAATATTGCCTGCCATACATTATCGCAAGCACCACTCACATTACAATTCCTTTATGCTATTTCCAGATTAGTCTCCTGCCATTTATACAACTCAGACATTAAATAGCTCTCTTTCTCTTTACACTATCGTCTAACACACTGCACGCCATTTCAGGGCAAATGTACTTGTTTCATTATACTGCGACATGGCCTGTTACAATTTCAAATCAAGCAAAAACATCTACCTGATCCAACGTGCTCCGCTACTCCACACAACACAATCTACCTCTTCCTATTTACGCACATTATTGCTTACATTACGTTTTACTTGTGATTGTGGCTCAGCAATAGCCGAGCACTACGAAAAATACATTACAGACTCATTTAATGTTCCCCTCCACGGAAATCTTTAGTAAAAGGCGAAAGATTTATTCGATTTGAAGGGAAACCAGAGTGCCGATCAACGCACTCACTTCCATACTTATGGCTGCTTCTCTAGTACTTCTGCGCGAGAACGCGGAAAATTCTTTCCCTCTTGTCCACTTCTCTACCGTCAACAGACTTCCAGTGTTATGCAAGCACAAACCGCAAAACTAACTGCCAACGCTGAAATACGTGTCTGCCAAATGAGGTCGCTATTACTCTTTACATAACTATTTTCATCATTTCTGTCACCATCCAAGCTGCTTCATTACCTCACCTGCCGCCAGATGGCAGCACGCCTAATTCCTGTCGGCGACCCACCGTTTGACATACAACGTTCGGCACACAACTGCCCGCAGTGCTCTGCATCTAACACTAATCTCTCTCCTCCCCACCACACTCGTTCACTGAAAAAACTGACAACTAGATAGTTCTTTGTACGCGAAACTAGGCCACATCAGACGCAACGTGTATGTAGATGTGTAGTGCAAGGGAAATATCCCCTGCTCCCACACAACTAATACTAGCTGACAACAGAAACAAAATTTCTGTCGATAGTATTTGAACCAGTCTTATTCATTTGCGAATTTCATGCATTCCTTCTTGCTGGTAACAGCGCCTTGCAAATCACTCAATTCATGTTTTCTAGCCAAACGTGCTGCTCCTGATTGTTTCGTACATCATGCATTAGTGGTCATTATCAAGACTGTGTCGTGTGTCAGCTTTTTATGGTCATCAATTGCACTCTGCTTGTGCTGCTCACTCATTCTTGTAACTCAAAGTACGTCGTTGTCATCCAATCCTAGCACTTGCAGCAGGACAAATCAACTGGCTCGTCACCGTGCCACTCGGGAAACTTCCGCAAGGCTTTCATGACATGTCGCAATCAAAGTCCTTCCACAACATTTCTGCAACGCGGCGGGTCACGATACCGAAAGTATGACTTATGCTTCTGATCTATAATAAAACCACCACTCGAAAAGCGCTACTCCCTTCCCACATCCCTCAGAATGTGGTGAACGATCATCGATTACAACCAAGATGCAATGAATCTCGGTCGCATGCCTCACGCTCAGGGACAGTGCTACCACTCATCATCGTGGTTGCGTCTACTCCAGCTTTGAACTAGAGAGAGTTGAAGACATACTACAGAAATGATCCTGTGAAGTATGATCTTGCTTGCAAGCTATCACCGCTCGCTACTTATGCCACGAGACCGTCAACACGCCCTACGAGAATACGACACACTCTTCACATTCGCGATTTACTTATCGAAGAATTACTTAAGCTCGGACATTCTGCAAAGAACCTAGTTCTACTCCTATTTGGCCGCCATGATCTAACCTTTCCTCACTCAACTATTCTGTGCGCTACCAGTGCTTTTTGCATCCGAAATCAGAGACCATTGCCTCAGGCGAGACTGTATGTAAACACCGCTTGCAGCTCCGGCCGCTAGATGGGGGCCTGGGGCACATACAGTAGCATTCTATGGCGCAAGCAGACATGCCAAATAGTCACTGAAAGAGAAACACACAAGAGGGCAGTCATAGGACACTTGTGCTTTCTTTAAAACCGCCTCTCTCTTCGAAAATTTTCGCACCGCAATAGCGTATTCACCTCGCCCTAACAGTGCCAACTCTTGTCGATATTTGGCCACTTCCTCTTTCGTTTCACCTTGCGTCTTACTTGATACCCCGCCCAACAGCTGCTGATACACGCTACACGCAATTAATGTGTTTCTCTCTGTATCTCTTTTCGCCTACCACGAGTATTGCTTTTCCTCACATGGCAATTATGAAAACACCCACAGCTAAACAAACACTTCCATTCAGCATCACGTCCATACTATCAGTCATACACCAGTAATTTCACAGCTACTTGCTCCACTAATACATTTCTTAATGTTACTGTTAAACAGATGAAGAATCAAAGTATACAACAAGTCTCTATGAACATCACTGTCAGGACATTATACGCATACCATGCCCATCTTTATGCTTCAACTATGATGGCCCATGTGCTATGAATAAAGAAATTTCTCATCAAATATCAAATAATTTTACAACTATATAACTACTCCGACTAGCCCCTTACTAAAACTCTAGATGTTTAGCAATCCCGCCATCAATCTCAGAATAATCGCAAGCAGTGCTTTCATCCCATGAGCACTTCTTTGCAAACAAAACCACAAAACTACTTTTTATACTAGCTTCCTTGTCACAGTGAACAGGGAACTAATGCTAGTGCCCCAGTTTACTCAAAAACTTTTTCGCTTGCAACATATAAACAGCCAACTTGAACCTCTGGGATTTTCAAACACACACAGAAAACTTAATTCCACAGAAATTTAGGAGTAACAGTGGTTGCCTGACATTTTCATACATACTCAAATAGCTACTTCTATGCACTTCACACAATGTTCTCATCATGTTCCACCAGAGAACACAGTTATCACTATGAATGGATTCTGGTAAAAGAGCCTTCAAACCACAAACAGCCTGATCAAAGTGATTATCTCCACATCCTCTGCCAATATCATGTCACTCTATACCTGAGGAGGGAAACTACAATGCAGGGGAAGGAGCTTCGTTGTGAGCACTGTCCTGGTATTTCATCATTAACTCTTCTCAAGCCAAGTATGCACCACCTCTGTGTATGGCTGGGTCAATCAAAAAAGACAAGCAGCATCAACAACTCACAGGACACTATGAACATTTTTACCATTATCTGCACCACCTTCCACTGATTTACTGAAGAAGAAACTGCAAAGTCTGGCCAATTTTGTACACCAGTAATCTTGAAAACATTGGAGTCAACAGCAGATACATAGTTTCCAAGACTGTACCTAGGAACAACCCTTCAATTTCAAGATTTACATCTCACTGAGGCACATCACATCATACCCAAACTACACCTAGCAGGAAATTGCTACTCTATTCATTTCCAGCTATCTATGTCATATTCAACAAATGTCTCCCTCCCACCTACATCTTCTACAAAACTGAGTACATTGTTATGAACAAACAACCAATGCCATATTATGGCAACAATCCAGTGCCACTATTATCCACTCTCTTGAAAACAATTGAAATACTCATCCTGACCAACTATCCACCATCTTCAACCCAAATCTCACTCACACCATACCCACAAATCACAAACTTGTGCAGTAAAAATAATTTTGGGTTTCAAAACTCAATCTACTAATCACATACCAGTATTACTTACAACGCCTATCATTCATCATTCACTTCCAAATATCAGCTTATATGCTGTTGTGCAATTAAAGTGCAAATAAACACTAAACCATATAGCACTGAGGTATAGAAAGCGTTCACCAAGAGTTTCCACAATTATGCCTCTTGTGCCTCACACACACACAAATGTAACAACTCTTCACAATACAAAGCATTCACCTTCACCTCTGCACAATATTGCCTGCCATACATTATCGCAAGCACCACTCACATTACAATTCCTTTATGCTATTTCCAGATTAGTCTCCTGCCATTTATACAACTCAGACATTAAATAGCTCTCTTTCTCTTTACACTATCGTCTAACACACTGCACGCCATTTCAGGGCAAATGTACTTGTTTCATTATACTGCGACATGGCCTGTTACAATTTCAAATCAAGCAAAAACATCTACCTGATCCAACGTGCTCCGCTACTCCACACAACACAATCTACCTCTTCCTATTTACGCACATTATTGCTTACATTACGTTTTACTTGTGATTGTGGCTCAGCAATAGCCGAGCACTACGAAAAATACATTACAGACTCATTTAATGTTCCCCTCCACGGAAATCTTTAGTAAAAGGCGAAAGATTTATTCGATTTGAAGGGAAACCAGAGTGCCGATCAACGCACTCACTTCCATACTTATGGCTGCTTCTCTAGTACTTCTGCGCGAGAACGCGGAAAATTCTTTCCCTCTTGTCCACTTCTCTACCGTCAACAGACTTCCAGTGTTATGCAAGCACAAACCGCAAAACTAACTGCCAACGCTGAAATACGTGTCTGCCAAATGAGGTCGCTATTACTCTTTACATAACTATTTTCATCATTTCTGTCACCATCCAAGCTGCTTCATTACCTCACCTGCCGCCAGATGGCAGCACGCCTAATTCCTGTCGGCGACCCACCGTTTGACATACAACGTTCGGCACACAACTGCCCGCAGTGCTCTGCATCTAACACTAATCTCTCTCCTCCCCACCACACTCGTTCACTGAAAAAACTGACAACTAGATAGTTCTTTGTACGCGAAACTAGGCCACATCAGACGCAACGTGTATGTAGATGTGTAGTGCAAGGGAAATATCCCCTGCTCCCACACAACTAATACTAGCTGACAACAGAAACAAAATTTCTGTCGATAGTATTTGAACCAGTCTTATTCATTTGCGAAATTCATGCATTCCTTCTTGCTGGTAACAGTGCCTTGCAAATCACTCAATTCATGTTTTCTAGCCAAACGTGCTGCTCCTGATTGTTTCGTACATCATGCATTAGTGGTCATTATCAAGACTGTGTTGTGTGTCAGCTTTTTATGGTCATCAATTGCACTCTGCTTGTGCTGCTCACTCATTCTTGTAACTCAAAGTACGTCGTTGTCATCCAATCCTAGCACTTGCAGCAGGACAAATCAACTGGCTCGTCACCGTGCCACTCGGGAAACTTCCGCAAGGCTTTCATGACATGTCGCAATCAAAGTCCTTCCACAACATTTCTGCAACGCGGCGGGTCACGATACCGAAAGTATGACTTATGCTTCTGATCTATAATAAAACCACCACTCGGAAAGCGCTACTCCCTTCCCACATCCCTCAGAATGTGGTGAACGATCATCGATTACAACCAAGATGCAATGAATCTCGGTCGCATGCCTCACGCTCAGGGACAGTGCTACCACTCATCATCGTGGTTGCGTCTACTCCAGCTTTGAACTAGAGAGAGTTGAAGACATACTACAGAAATGATCCTGTGAAGTATGATCTTGCTTGCAAGCTATCACCGCTCGCTACTTATGCCACGAGACCGTCAACACGCCCTACGAGAATACGACACACTCTTCACATTCGCGATTTACTTATCGAAGAATTACTTAAGCTCGGACATTCTGCAAAGAACCTAGTTCTACTCCTATTTGGCCGCCATGATCTAACCTTTCCTCACTCAACTATTCTGTGCGCTACCAGTGCTTTTTGCATCCGAAATCAGAGACCATTGCCTCAGGCGAGACTGTATGTAAACACCGCTTGCAGCTCCGGCCGCTAGATGGGGGCCTGGGGCACATACAGTAGCATTCTATGGCGCAAGCAGACATGCCAAATAGTCACTGAAAGAGAAACACACAAGAGGGCAGTCATAGGACACTTGTGCTTTCTTTAAAACCGCCTCTCTCTTCGAAAATTTTCGCACCGCAATAGCGTATTCACCTCGCCCTAACAGTGCCAACTCTTGTCGATATTTGGCCACTTCCTCTTTCGTTTCACCTTGCGTCTTACTTGATACCCCGCCCAACAGCTGCTGATACACGCTACACGCAATTAATGTGTTTCTCTCTGTATCTCTTTTCGCCTACCACGAGTATTGCTTTTCCTCACATGGCAATTATGAAAACACCCACAGCTAAACAAACACTTCCATTCAGCATCACGTCCATACTATCAGTCATACACCAGTAATTTCACAGCTACTTGCTCCACTAATACATTTCTTAATGTTACTGTTAAACAGATGAAGAATCAAAGTATACAACAAGTCTCTATGAACATCACTGTCAGGACATTATACGCATACCATGCCCATCTTTATGCTTCAACTATGATGGCCCATGTGCTATGAATAAAGAAATTTCTCATCAAATATCAAATAATTTTACAACTATATAACTACTCCGACTAGCCCCTTACTAAAACTCTAGATGTTTAGCAATCCCGCCATCAATCTCAGAATAATCGCAAGCAGTGCTTTCATCCCATGAGCACTTCTTTGCAAACAAAACCACAAAACTACTTTTTATACTAGCTTCCTTGTCACAGTGAACAGGGAACTAATGCTAGTGCCCCAGTTTACTCAAAAACTTTTTCGCTTGCAACATATAAACAGCCAACTTCAACCTCTGGGATTTTCAAACACACACAGAAAACTTAATTCCACAGAAATTTAGGAGTAACAGTGGTTGCCTGACATTTTCATACATACTCAAATAGCTACTTCTATGCACTTCACACAATGTTCTCATCATGTTCCACCAGAGAACACAGTTATCACTATGAACGGATTCTGGTAAAAGAGCCTTCAAACCACAAACAGCCTGATCAAAGTGATTATCTCCACATCCTCTGCCAATATCATGTCACTCTATACCTGAGGAGGGAAACTACAATGCAGGGGAAGGAGCTTCGTTGTGAGCACTGTCCTGGTATTTCATCATTAACTCTTCTCAAGCCAAGTATGCACCACCTCTGTGTATGGCTGGGTCAATCAAAAAAGACAAGCAGCATCAACAACTCACAGGACACTATGAACATTTTTACCATTATCTGCACCACCTTCCACTGATTTACTGAAGAAGAAACTGCAAAGTCTGGCCAATTTTGTACACCAGTAATCTTGAAAACATTGGAGTCAACAGCAGATACATAGTTTCCAAGACTGTACCTAGGAACAACCCTTCAATTTCAAGATTTACATCTCACTGAGGCACATCACATCATACCCAAACTACACCTAGCAGGAAATTGCTACTCTATTCATTTCCAGCTATCTATGTCATATTCAACAAATGTCTCCCTCCCACCTACATCTTCTACAAAACTGAGTACATTGTTATGAACAAACAACCAATGCCATATTATGGCAACAATCCAGTGCCACTATTATCCACTCTCTTGAAAACAATTGAAATACTCATCCTGACCAACTATCCACCATCTTCAACCCAAATCTCACTCACACCATACCCACAAATCACAAACTTGTGCAGTAAAAATAATTTTGGGTTTCAAAACTCAATCTACTAATCACATACCAGTATTACTTACAACGCCTATCATTCATCATTCACTTCCAAATATCAGCTTATATGCTGTTGTGCAATTAAAGTGCAAATAAACACTAAACCATATAGCACTGAGGTATAGAAAGCGTTCACCAAGAGTTTCCACAATTATGCCTCTTGTGCCTCACACACACACAAATGTAACAACTCTTCACAATACAAAGCATTCACCTTCACCTCTGCACAATATTGCCTGCCATACATTATCGCAAGCACCACTCACATTACAATTCCTTTATGCTATTTCCAGATTAGTCTCCTGCCATTTATACAACTCAGACATTAAATAGCTCTCTTTCTCTTTACACTATCGTCTAACACACTGCACGCCATTTCAGGGCAAATGTACTTGTTTCATTATACTGCGACATGGCCTGTTACAATTTCAAATCAAGCAAAAACATCTACCTGATCCAACGTGCTCCGCTACTCCACACAACACAATCTACCTCTTCCTATTTACGCACATTATTGCTTACATTACGTTTTACTTGTGATTGTGGCTCAGCAATAGCCGAGCACTACGAAAAATACATTACAGACTCATTTAATGTTCCCCTCCACGGAAATCTTTAGTAAAAGGCGAAAGATTTATTCGATTTGAAGGGAAACCAGAGTGCCGATCAACGCACTCACTTCCATACTTATGGCTGCTTCTCTAGTACTTCTGCGCGAGAACGCGGAAAATTCTTTCCCTCTTGTCCACTTCTCTACCGTCAACAGACTTCCAGTGTTATGCAAGCACAAACCGCAAAACTAACTGCCAACGCTGAAATACGTGTCTGCCAAATGAGGTCGCTATTACTCTTTACATAACTATTTTCATCATTTCTGTCACCATCCAAGCTGCTTCATTACCTCACCTGCCGCCAGATGGCAGCACGCCTAATTCCTGTCGGCGACCCACCGTTTGACATACAACGTTCGGCACACAACTGCCCGCAGTGCTCTGCATCTAACACTAATCTCTCTCCTCCCCACCACACTCGTTCACTGAAAAAACTGACAACTAGATAGTTCTTTGTACGCGAAACTAGGCCACATCAGACGCAACGTGTATGTAGATGTGTAGTGCAAGGGAAATATCCCCTGCTCCCACACAACTAATACTAGCTGACAACAGAAACAAAATTTCTGTCGATAGTATTTGAACCAGTCTTATTCATCTGCGAATTTCATGCATTCCTTCTTGCTGGTAACAGTGCCTTGCAAATCACTCAATTCATGTTTTCTAGCCAAACGTGCTGCTCCTGATTGTTTCGTACATCATGCATTAGTGGTCATTATCAAGACTGTGTTGTGTGTCAGCTTTTTATGGTCATCAATTGCACTCTGCTTGTGCTGCTCACTCATTCTTGTAACTCAAAGTACGTCGTTGTCATCCAATCCTAGCACTTGCAGCAGGACAAATCAACTGGCTCGTCACCGTGCCACTCGGGAAACTTCCGCAAGGCTTTCATGACATGTCGCAATCAAAGTCCTTCCACAACATTTCTGCAACGCGGCGGGTCACGATACCGAAAGTATGACTTATGCTTCTGATCTATAATAAAACCACCACTCGGAAAGCGCTACTCCCTTCCCACATCCCTCAGAATGTGGTGAACGATCATCGATTACAACCAAGATGCAATGAATCTCGGTCGCATGCCTCACGCTCAGGGACAGTGCTACCACTCATCATCGTGGTTGCGTCTACTCCAGCTTTGAACTAGAGAGAGTTGAAGACATACTACAGAAATGATCCTGTGAAGTATGATCTTGCTTGCAAGCTATCACCGCTCGCTACTTATGCCACGAGACCGTCAACACGCCCTACGAGAATACGACACACTCTTCACATTCGCGATTTACTTATCGAAGAATTACTTAAGCTCGGACATTCTGCAAAGAACCTAGTTCTACTCCTATTTGGCCGCCATGATCTAACCTTTCCTCACTCAACTATTCTGTGCGCTACCAGTGCTTTTTGCATCCGAAATCAGAGACCATTGCCTCAGGCGAGACTGTATGTAAACACCGCTTGCAGCTCCGGCCGCTAGATGGGGGCCTGGGGCACATACAGTAGCATTCTATGGCGCAAGCAGACATGCCAAATAGTCACTGAAAGAGAAACACACAAGAGGGCAGTCATAGGACACTTGTGCTTTCTTTAAAACCGCCTCTCTCTTCGAAAATTTTCGCACCGCAATAGCGTATTCACCTCGCCCTAACAGTGCCAACTCTTGTCGATATTTGGCCACTTCCTCTTTCGTTTCACCTTGCGTCTTACTTGATACCCCGCCCAACAGCTGCTGATACACGCTACACGCAATTAATGTGTTTCTCTCTGTATCTCTTTTCGCCTACCACGAGTATTGCTTTTCCTCACATGGCAATTATGAAAACACCCACAGCTAAACAAACACTTCCATTCAGCATCACGTCCATACTATCAGTCATACACCAGTAATTTCACAGCTACTTGCTCCACTAATACATTTCTTAATGTTACTGTTAAACAGATGAAGAATCAAAGTATACAACAAGTCTCTATGAACATCACTGTCAGGACATTATACGCATACCATGCCCATCTTTATGCTTCAACTATGATGGCCCATGTGCTATGAATAAAGAAATTTCTCATCAAATATCAAATAATTTTACAACTATATAACTACTCCGACTAGCCCCTTACTAAAACTCTAGATGTTTAGCAATCCCGCCATCAATCTCAGAATAATCGCAAGCAGTGCTTTCATCCCATGAGCACTTCTTTGCAAACAAAACCACAAAACTACTTTTTATACTAGCTTCCTTGTCACAGTGAACAGGGAACTAATGCTAGTGCCCCAGTTTACTCAAAAACTTTTTCGCTTGCAACATATAAACAGCCAACTTCAACCTCTGGGATTTTCAAACACACACAGAAAACTTAATTCCACAGAAATTTAGGAGTAACAGTGGTTGCCTGACATTTTCATACATACTCAAATAGCTACTTCTATGCACTTCACACAATGTTCTCATCATGTTCCACCAGAGAACACAGTTATCACTATGAACGGATTCTGGTAAAAGAGCCTTCAAACCACAAACAGCCTGATCAAAGTGATTATCTCCACATCCTCTGCCAATATCATGTCACTCTATACCTGAGGAGGGAAACTACAATGCAGGGGAAGGAGCTTCGTTGTGAGCACTGTCCTGGTATTTCATCATTAACTCTTCTCAAGCCAAGTATGCACCACCTCTGTGTATGGCTGGGTCAATCAAAAAAGACAAGCAGCATCAACAACTCACAGGACACTATGAACATTTTTACCATTATCTGCACCACCTTCCACTGATTTACTGAAGAAGAAACTGCAAAGTCTGGCCAATTTTGTACACCAGTAATCTTGAAAACATTGGAGTCAACAGCAGATACATAGTTTCCAAGACTGTACCTAGGAACAACCCTTCAATTTCAAGATTTACATCTCACTGAGGCACATCACATCATACCCAAACTACACCTAGCAGGAAATTGCTACTCTATTCATTTCCAGCTATCTATGTCATATTCAACAAATGTCTCCCTCCCACCTACATCTTCTACAAAACTGAGTACATTGTTATGAACAAACAACCAATGCCATATTATGGCAACAATCCAGTGCCACTATTATCCACTCTCTTGAAAACAATTGAAATACTCATCCTGACCAACTATCCACCATCTTCAACCCAAATCTCACTCACACCATACCCACAAATCACAAACTTGTGCAGTAAAAATAATTTTGGGTTTCAAAACTCAATCTACTAATCACATACCAGTATTACTTACAACGCCTATCATTCATCATTCACTTCCAAATATCAGCTTATATGCTGTTGTGCAATTAAAGTGCAAATAAACACTAAACCATATAGCACTGAGGTATAGAAAGCGTTCACCAAGAGTTTCCACAATTATGCCTCTTGTGCCTCACACACACACAAATGTAACAACTCTTCACAATACAAAGCATTCACCTTCACCTCTGCACAATATTGCCTGCCATACATTATCGCAAGCACCACTCACATTACAATTCCTTTATGCTATTTCCAGATTAGTCTCCTGCCATTTATACAACTCAGACATTAAATAGCTCTCTTTCTCTTTACACTATCGTCTAACACACTGCACGCCATTTCAGGGCAAATGTACTTGTTTCATTATACTGCGACATGGCCTGTTACAATTTCAAATCAAGCAAAAACATCTACCTGATCCAACGTGCTCCGCTACTCCACACAACACAATCTACCTCTTCCTATTTACGCACATTATTGCTTACATTACGTTTTACTTGTGATTGTGGCTCAGCAATAGCCGAGCACTACGAAAAATACATTACAGACTCATTTAATGTTCCCCTCCACGGAAATCTTTAGTAAAAGGCGAAAGATTTATTCGATTTGAAGGGAAACCAGAGTGCCGATCAACGCACTCACTTCCATACTTATGGCTGCTTCTCTAGTACTTCTGCGCGAGAACGCGGAAAATTCTTTCCCTCTTGTCCACTTCTCTACCGTCAACAGACTTCCAGTGTTATGCAAGCACAAACCGCAAAACTAACTGCCAACGCTGAAATACGTGTCTGCCAAATGAGGTCGCTATTACTCTTTACATAACTATTTTCATCATTTCTGTCACCATCCAAGCTGCTTCATTACCTCACCTGCCGCCAGATGGCAGCACGCCTAATTCCTGTCGGCGACCCACCGTTTGACATACAACGTTCGGCACACAACTGCCCGCAGTGCTCTGCATCTAACACTAATCTCTCTCCTCCCCACCACACTCGTTCACTGAAAAAACTGACAACTAGATAGTTCTTTGTACGCGAAACTAGGCCACATCAGACGCAACGTGTATGTAGATGTGTAGTGCAAGGGAAATATCCCCTGCTCCCACACAACTAATACTAGCTGACAACAGAAACAAAATTTCTGTCGATAGTATTTGAACCAGTCTTATTCATCTGCGAATTTCATGCATTCCTTCTTGCTGGTAACAGTGCCTTGCAAATCACTCAATTCATGTTTTCTAGCCAAACGTGCTGCTCCTGATTGTTTCGTACATCATGCATTAGTGGTCATTATCAAGACTGTGTTGTGTGTCAGCTTTTTATGGTCATCAATTGCACTCTGCTTGTGCTGCTCACTCATTCTTGTAACTCAAAGTACGTCGTTGTCATCCAATCCTAGCACTTGCAGCAGGACAAATCAACTGGCTCGTCACCGTGCCACTCGGGAAACTTCCGCAAGGCTTTCATGACATGTCGCAATCAAAGTCCTTCCACAACATTTCTGCAACGCGGCGGGTCACGATACCGAAAGTATGACTTATGCTTCTGATCTATAATAAAACCACCACTCGGAAAGCGCTACTCCCTTCCCACATCCCTCAGAATGTGGTGAACGATCATCGATTACAACCAAGATGCAATGAATCTCGGTCGCATGCCTCACGCTCAGGGACAGTGCTACCACTCATCATCGTGGTTGCGTCTACTCCAGCTTTGAACTAGAGAGAGTTGAAGACATACTACAGAAATGATCCTGTGAAGTATGATCTTGCTTGCAAGCTATCACCGCTCGCTACTTATGCCACGAGACCGTCAACACGCCCTACGAGAATACGACACACTCTTCACATTCGCGATTTACTTATCGAAGAATTACTTAAGCTCGGACATTCTGCAAAGAACCTAGTTCTACTCCTATTTGGCCGCCATGATCTAACCTTTCCTCACTCAACTATTCTGTGCGCTACCAGTGCTTTTTGCATCCGAAATCAGAGACCATTGCCTCAGGCGAGACTGTATGTAAACACCGCTTGCAGCTCCGGCCGCTAGATGGGGGCCTGGGGCACATACAGTAGCATTCTATGGCGCAAGCAGACATGCCAAATAGTCACTGAAAGAGAAACACACAAGAGGGCAGTCATAGGACACTTGTGCTTTCTTTAAAACCGCCTCTCTCTTCGAAAATTTTCGCACCGCAATAGCGTATTCACCTCGCCCTAACAGTGCCAACTCTTGTCGATATTTGGCCACTTCCTCTTTCGTTTCACCTTGCGTCTTACTTGATACCCCGCCCAACAGCTGCTGATACACGCTACACGCAATTAATGTGTTTCTCTCTGTATCTCTTTTCGCCTACCACGAGTATTGCTTTTCCTCACATGGCAATTATGAAAACACCCACAGCTAAACAAACACTTCCATTCAGCATCACGTCCATACTATCAGTCATACACCAGTAATTTCACAGCTACTTGCTCCACTAATACATTTCTTAATGTTACTGTTAAACAGATGAAGAATCAAAGTATACAACAAGTCTCTATGAACATCACTGTCAGGACATTATACGCATACCATGCCCATCTTTATGCTTCAACTATGATGGCCCATGTGCTATGAATAAAGAAATTTCTCATCAAATATCAAATAATTTTACAACTATATAACTACTCCGACTAGCCCCTTACTAAAACTCTAGATGTTTAGCAATCCCGCCATCAATCTCAGAATAATCGCAAGCAGTGCTTTCATCCCATGAGCACTTCTTTGCAAACAAAACCACAAAACTACTTTTTATACTAGCTTCCTTGTCACAGTGAACAGGGAACTAATGCTAGTGCCCCAGTTTACTCAAAAACTTTTTCGCTTGCAACATATAAACAGCCAACTTGAACCTCTGGGATTTTCAAACACACACAGAAAACTTAATTCCACAGAAATTTAGGAGTAACAGTGGTTGCCTGACATTTTCATACATACTCAAATAGCTACTTCTATGCACTTCACACAATGTTCTCATCATGTTCCACCAGAGAACACAGTTATCACTATGAACGGATTCTGGTAAAAGAGCCTTCAAACCACAAACAGCCTGATCAAAGTGATTATCTCCACATCCTCTGCCAATATCATGTCACTCTATACCTGAGGAGGGAAACTACAATGCAGGGGAAGGAGCTTCGTTGTGAGCACTGTCCTGGTATTTCATCATTAACTCTTCTCAAGCCAAGTATGCACCACCTCTGTGTATGGCTGGGTCAATCAAAAAAGACAAGCAGCATCAACAACTCACAGGACACTATGAACATTTTTACCATTATCTGCACCACCTTCCACTGATTTACTGAAGAAGAAACTGCAAAGTCTGGCCAATTTTGTACACCAGTAATCTTGAAAACATTGGAGTCAACAGCAGATACATAGTTTCCAAGACTGTACCTAGGAACAACCCTTCAATTTCAAGATTTACATCTCACTGAGGCACATCACATCATACCCAAACTACACCTAGCAGGAAATTGCTACTCTATTCATTTCCAGCTATCTATGTCATATTCAACAAATGTCTCCCTCCCACCTACATCTTCTACAAAACTGAGTACATTGTTATGAACAAACAACCAATGCCATATTATGGCAACAATCCAGTGCCACTATTATCCACTCTCTTGAAAACAATTGAAATACTCATCCTGACCAACTATCCACCATCTTCAACCCAAATCTCACTCACACCATACCCACAAATCACAAACTTGTGCAGTAAAAATAATTTTGGGTTTCAAAACTCAATCTACTAATCACATACCAGTATTACTTACAACGCCTATCATTCATCATTCACTTCCAAATATCAGCTTATATGCTGTTGTGCAATTAAAGTGCAAATAAACACTAAACCATATAGCACTGAGGTATAGAAAGCGTTCACCAAGAGTTTCCACAATTATGCCTCTTGTGCCTCACACACACACAAATGTAACAACTCTTCACAATACAAAGCATTCACCTTCACCTCTGCACAATATTGCCTGCCATACATTATCGCAAGCACCACTCACATTACAATTCCTTTATGCTATTTCCAGATTAGTCTCCTGCCATTTATACAACTCAGACATTAAATAGCTCTCTTTCTCTTTACACTATCGTCTAACACACTGCACGCCATTTCAGGGCAAATGTACTTGTTTCATTATACTGCGACATGGCCTGTTACAATTTCAAATCAAGCAAAAACATCTACCTGATCCAACGTGCTCCGCTACTCCACACAACACAATCTACCTCTTCCTATTTACGCACATTATTGCTTACATTACGTTTTACTTGTGATTGTGGCTCAGCAATAGCCGAGCACTACGAAAAATACATTACAGACTCATTTAATGTTCCCCTCCACGGAAATCTTTAGTAAAAGGCGAGAGATTTATTCGATTTGAAGGGAAACCAGAGTGCCGATCAACGCACTCACTTCCATACTTATGGCTGCTTCTCTAGTACTTCTGCGCGAGAACGCGGAAAATTCTTTCCCTCTTGTCCACTTCTCTACCGTCAACAGACTTCCAGTGTTATGCAAGCACAAACCGCAAAACTAACTGCCAACGCTGAAATACGTGTCTGCCAAATGAGGTCGCTATTACTCTTTACATAACTATTTTCATCATTTCTGTCACCATCCAAGCTGCTTCATTACCTCACCTGCCGCCAGATGGCAGCACGCCTAATTCCTGTCGGCGACCCACCGTTTGACATACAACGTTCGGCACACAACTGCCCGCAGTGCTCTGCATCTAACACTAATCTCTCTCCTCCCCACCACACTCGTTCACTGAAAAAACTGACAACTAGATAGTTCTTTGTACGCGAAACTAGGCCACATCAGACGCAACGTGTATGTAGATGTGTAGTGCAAGGGAAATATCCCCTGCTCCCACACAACTAATACTAGCTGACAACAGAAACAAAATTTCTGTCGATAGTATTTGAACCAGTCTTATTCATTTGCGAATTTCATGCATTCCTTCTTGCTGGTAACAGCGCCTTGCAAATCACTCAATTCATGTTTTCTAGCCAAACGTGCTGCTCCTGATTGTTTCGTACATCATGCATTAGTGGTCATTATCAAGACTGTGTCGTGTGTCAGCTTTTTATGGTCATCAATTGCACTCTGCTTGTGCTGCTCACTCATTCTTGTAACTCAAAGTACGTCGTTGTCATCCAATCCTAGCACTTGCAGCAGGACAAATCAACTGGCTCGTCACCGTGCCACTCGGGAAACTTCCGCAAGGCTTTCATGACATGTCGCAATCAAAGTCCTTCCACAACATTTCTGCAACGCGGCGGGTCACGATACCGAAAGTATGACTTATGCTTCTGATCTATAATAAAACCACCACTCGAAAAGCGCTACTCCCTTCCCACATCCCTCAGAATGTGGTGAACGATCATCGATTACAACCAAGATGCAATGAATCTCGGTCGCATGCCTCACGCTCAGGGACAGTGCTACCACTCATCATCGTGGTTGCGTCTACTCCAGCTTTGAACTAGAGAGAGTTGAAGACATACTACAGAAATGATCCTGTGAAGTATGATCTTGCTTGCAAGCTATCACCGCTCGCTACTTATGCCACGAGACCGTCAACACGCCCTACGAGAATACGACACACTCTTCACATTCGCGATTTACTTATCGAAGAATTACTTAAGCTCGGACATTCTGCAAAGAACCTAGTTCTACTCCTATTTGGCCGCCATGATCTAACCTTTCCTCACTCAACTATTCTGTGCGCTACCAGTGCTTTTTGCATCCGAAATCAGAGACCATTGCCTCAGGCGAGACTGTATGTAAACACCGCTTGCAGCTCCGGCCGCTAGATGGGGGCCTGGGGCACATACAGTAGCATTCTATGGCGCAAGCAGACATGCCAAATAGTCACTGAAAGAGAAACACACAAGAGGGCAGTCATAGGACACTTGTGCTTTCTTTAAAACCGCCTCTCTCTTCGAAAATTTTCGCACCGCAATAGCGTATTCACCTCGCCCTAACAGTGCCAACTCTTGTCGATATTTGGCCACTTCCTCTTTCGTTTCACCTTGCGTCTTACTTGATACCCCGCCCAACAGCTGCTGATACACGCTACACGCAATTAATGTGTTTCTCTCTGTATCTCTTTTCGCCTACCACGAGTATTGCTTTTCCTCACATGGCAATTATGAAAACACCCACAGCTAAACAAACACTTCCATTCAGCATCACGTCCATACTATCAGTCATACACCAGTAATTTCACAGCTACTTGCTCCACTAATACATTTCTTAATGTTACTGTTAAACAGATGAAGAATCAAAGTATACAACAAGTCTCTATGAACATCACTGTCAGGACATTATACGCATACCATGCCCATCTTTATGCTTCAACTATGATGGCCCATGTGCTATGAATAAAGAAATTTCTCATCAAATATCAAATAATTTTACAACTATATAACTACTCCGACTAGCCCCTTACTAAAACTCTAGATGTTTAGCAATCCCGCCATCAATCTCAGAATAATCGCAAGCAGTGCTTTCATCCCATGAGCACTTCTTTGCAAACAAAACCACAAAACTACTTTTTATACTAGCTTCCTTGTCACAGTGAACAGGGAACTAATGCTAGTGCCCCAGTTTACTCAAAAACTTTTTCGCTTGCAACATATAAACAGCCAACTTGAACCTCTGGGATTTTCAAACACACACAGAAAACTTAATTCCACAGAAATTTAGGAGTAACAGTGGTTGCCTGACATTTTCATACATACTCAAATAGCTACTTCTATGCACTTCACACAATGTTCTCATCATGTTCCACCAGAGAACACAGTTATCACTATGAATGGATTCTGGTAAAAGAGCCTTCAAACCACAAACAGCCTGATCAAAGTGATTATCTCCACATCCTCTGCCAATATCATGTCACTCTATACCTGAGGAGGGAAACTACAATGCAGGGGAAGGAGCTTCGTTGTGAGCACTGTCCTGGTATTTCATCATTAACTCTTCTCAAGCCAAGTATGCACCACCTCTGTGTATGGCTGGGTCAATCAAAAAAGACAAGCAGCATCAACAACTCACAGGACACTATGAACATTTTTACCATTATCTGCACCACCTTCCACTGATTTACTGAAGAAGAAACTGCAAAGTCTGGCCAATTTTGTACACCAGTAATCTTGAAAACATTGGAGTCAACAGCAGATACATAGTTTCCAAGACTGTACCTAGGAACAACCCTTCAATTTCAAGATTTACATCTCACTGAGGCACATCACATCATACCCAAACTACACCTAGCAGGAAATTGCTACTCTATTCATTTCCAGCTATCTATGTCATATTCAACAAATGTCTCCCTCCCACCTACATCTTCTACAAAACTGAGTACATTGTTATGAACAAACAACCAATGCCATATTATGGCAACAATCCAGTGCCACTATTATCCACTCTCTTGAAAACAATTGAAATACTCATCCTGACCAACTATCCACCATCTTCAACCCAAATCTCACTCACACCATACCCACAAATCACAAACTTGTGCAGTAAAAATAATTTTGGGTTTCAAAACTCAATCTACTAATCACATACCAGTATTACTTACAACGCCTATCATTCATCATTCACTTCCAAATATCAGCTTATATGCTGTTGTGCAATTAAAGTGCAAATAAACACTAAACCATATAGCACTGAGGTATAGAAAGCGTTCACCAAGAGTTTCCACAATTATGCCTCTTGTGCCTCACACACACACAAATGTAACAACTCTTCACAATACAAAGCATTCACCTTCACCTCTGCACAATATTGCCTGCCATACATTATCGCAAGCACCACTCACATTACAATTCCTTTATGCTATTTCCAGATTAGTCTCCTGCCATTTATACAACTCAGACATTAAATAGCTCTCTTTCTCTTTACACTATCGTCTAACACACTGCACGCCATTTCAGGGCAAATGTACTTGTTTCATTATACTGCGACATGGCCTGTTACAATTTCAAATCAAGCAAAAACATCTACCTGATCCAACGTGCTCCGCTACTCCACACAACACAATCTACCTCTTCCTATTTACGCACATTATTGCTTACATTACGTTTTACTTGTGATTGTGGCTCAGCAATAGCCGAGCACTACGAAAAATACATTACAGACTCATTTAATGTTCCCCTCCACGGAAATCTTTAGTAAAAGGCGAGAGATTTATTCGATTTGAAGGGAAACCAGAGTGCCGATCAACGCACTCACTTCCATACTTATGGCTGCTTCTCTAGTACTTCTGCGCGAGAACGCGGAAAATTCTTTCCCTCTTGTCCACTTCTCTACCGTCAACAGACTTCCAGTGTTATGCAAGCACAAACCGCAAAACTAACTGCCAACGCTGAAATACGTGTCTGCCAAATGAGGTCGCTATTACTCTTTACATAACTATTTTCATCATTTCTGTCACCATCCAAGCTGCTTCATTACCTCACCTGCCGCCAGATGGCAGCACGCCTAATTCCTGTCGGCGACCCACCGTTTGACATACAACGTTCGGCACACAACTGCCCGCAGTGCTCTGCATCTAACACTAATCTCTCTCCTCCCCACCACACTCGTTCACTGAAAAAACTGACAACTAGATAGTTCTTTGTACGCGAAACTAGGCCACATCAGACGCAACGTGTATGTAGATGTGTAGTGCAAGGGAAATATCCCCTGCTCCCACACAACTAATACTAGCTGACAACAGAAACAAAATTTCTGTCGATAGTATTTGAACCAGTCTTATTCATTTGCGAATTTCATGCATTCCTTCTTGCTGGTAACAGCGCCTTGCAAATCACTCAATTCATGTTTTCTAGCCAAACGTGCTGCTCCTGATTGTTTCGTACATCATGCATTAGTGGTCATTATCAAGACTGTGTCGTGTGTCAGCTTTTTATGGTCATCAATTGCACTCTGCTTGTGCTGCTCACTCATTCTTGTAACTCAAAGTACGTCGTTGTCATCCAATCCTAGCACTTGCAGCAGGACAAATCAACTGGCTCGTCACCGTGCCACTCGGGAAACTTCCGCAAGGCTTTCATGACATGTCGCAATCAAAGTCCTTCCACAACATTTCTGCAACGCGGCGGGTCACGATACCGAAAGTATGACTTATGCTTCTGATCTATAATAAAACCACCACTCGAAAAGCGCTACTCCCTTCCCACATCCCTCAGAATGTGGTGAACGATCATCGATTACAACCAAGATGCAATGAATCTCGGTCGCATGCCTCACGCTCAGGGACAGTGCTACCACTCATCATCGTGGTTGCGTCTACTCCAGCTTTGAACTAGAGAGAGTTGAAGACATACTACAGAAATGATCCTGTGAAGTATGATCTTGCTTGCAAGCTATCACCGCTCGCTACTTATGCCACGAGACCGTCAACACGCCCTACGAGAATACGACACACTCTTCACATTCGCGATTTACTTATCGAAGAATTACTTAAGCTCGGACATTCTGCAAAGAACCTAGTTCTACTCCTATTTGGCCGCCATGATCTAACCTTTCCTCACTCAACTATTCTGTGCGCTACCAGTGCTTTTTGCATCCGAAATCAGAGACCATTGCCTCAGGCGAGACTGTATGTAAACACCGCTTGCAGCTCCGGCCGCTAGATGGGGGCCTGGGGCACATACAGTAGCATTCTATGGCGCAAGCAGACATGCCAAATAGTCACTGAAAGAGAAACACACAAGAGGGCAGTCATAGGACACTTGTGCTTTCTTTAAAACCGCCTCTCTCTTCGAAAATTTTCGCACCGCAATAGCGTATTCACCTCGCCCTAACAGTGCCAACTCTTGTCGATATTTGGCCACTTCCTCTTTCGTTTCACCTTGCGTCTTACTTGATACCCCGCCCAACAGCTGCTGATACACGCTACACGCAATTAATGTGTTTCTCTCTGTATCTCTTTTCGCCTACCACGAGTATTGCTTTTCCTCACATGGCAATTATGAAAACACCCACAGCTAAACAAACACTTCCATTCAGCATCACGTCCATACTATCAGTCATACACCAGTAATTTCACAGCTACTTGCTCCACTAATACATTTCTTAATGTTACTGTTAAACAGATGAAGAATCAAAGTATACAACAAGTCTCTATGAACATCACTGTCAGGACATTATACGCATACCATGCCCATCTTTATGCTTCAACTATGATGGCCCATGTGCTATGAATAAAGAAATTTCTCATCAAATATCAAATAATTTTACAACTATATAACTACTCCGACTAGCCCCTTACTAAAACTCTAGATGTTTAGCAATCCCGCCATCAATCTCAGAATAATCGCAAGCAGTGCTTTCATCCCATGAGCACTTCTTTGCAAACAAAACCACAAAACTACTTTTTATACTAGCTTCCTTGTCACAGTGAACAGGGAACTAATGCTAGTGCCCCAGTTTACTCAAAAACTTTTTCGCTTGCAACATATAAACAGCCAACTTGAACCTCTGGGATTTTCAAACACACACAGAAAACTTAATTCCACAGAAATTTAGGAGTAACAGTGGTTGCCTGACATTTTCATACATACTCAAATAGCTACTTCTATGCACTTCACACAATGTTCTCATCATGTTCCACCAGAGAACACAGTTATCACTATGAATGGATTCTGGTAAAAGAGCCTTCAAACCACAAACAGCCTGATCAAAGTGATTATCTCCACATCCTCTGCCAATATCATGTCACTCTATACCTGAGGAGGGAAACTACAATGCAGGGGAAGGAGCTTCGTTGTGAGCACTGTCCTGGTATTTCATCATTAACTCTTCTCAAGCCAAGTATGCACCACCTCTGTGTATGGCTGGGTCAATCAAAAAAGACAAGCAGCATCAACAACTCACAGGACACTATGAACATTTTTACCATTATCTGCACCACCTTCCACTGATTTACTGAAGAAGAAACTGCAAAGTCTGGCCAATTTTGTACACCAGTAATCTTGAAAACATTGGAGTCAACAGCAGATACATAGTTTCCAAGACTGTACCTAGGAACAACCCTTCAATTTCAAGATTTACATCTCACTGAGGCACATCACATCATACCCAAACTACACCTAGCAGGAAATTGCTACTCTATTCATTTCCAGCTATCTATGTCATATTCAACAAATGTCTCCCTCCCACCTACATCTTCTACAAAACTGAGTACATTGTTATGAACAAACAACCAATGCCATATTATGGCAACAATCCAGTGCCACTATTATCCACTCTCTTGAAAACAATTGAAATACTCATCCTGACCAACTATCCACCATCTTCAACCCAAATCTCACTCACACCATACCCACAAATCACAAACTTGTGCAGTAAAAATAATTTTGGGTTTCAAAACTCAATCTACTAATCACATACCAGTATTACTTACAACGCCTATCATTCATCATTCACTTCCAAATATCAGCTTATATGCTGTTGTGCAATTAAAGTGCAAATAAACACTAAACCATATAGCACTGAGGTATAGAAAGCGTTCACCAAGAGTTTCCACAATTATGCCTCTTGTGCCTCACACACACACAAATGTAACAACTCTTCACAATACAAAGCATTCACCTTCACCTCTGCACAATATTGCCTGCCATACATTATCGCAAGCACCACTCACATTACAATTCCTTTATGCTATTTCCAGATTAGTCTCCTGCCATTTATACAACTCAGACATTAAATAGCTCTCTTTCTCTTTACACTATCGTCTAACACACTGCACGCCATTTCAGGGCAAATGTACTTGTTTCATTATACTGCGACATGGCCTGTTACAATTTCAAATCAAGCAAAAACATCTACCTGATCCAACGTGCTCCGCTACTCCACACAACACAATCTACCTCTTCCTATTTACGCACATTATTGCTTACATTACGTTTTACTTGTGATTGTGGCTCAGCAATAGCCGAGCACTACGAAAAATACATTACAGACTCATTTAATGTTCCCCTCCACGGAAATCTTTAGTAAAAGGCGAAAGATTTATTCGATTTGAAGGGAAACCAGAGTGCCGATCAACGCACTCACTTCCATACTTATGGCTGCTTCTCTAGTACTTCTGCGCGAGAACGCGGAAAATTCTTTCCCTCTTGTCCACTTCTCTACCGTCAACAGACTTCCAGTGTTATGCAAGCACAAACCGCAAAACTAACTGCCAACGCTGAAATACGTGTCTGCCAAATGAGGTCGCTATTACTCTTTACATAACTATTTTCATCATTTCTGTCACCATCCAAGCTGCTTCATTACCTCACCTGCCGCCAGATGGCAGCACGCCTAATTCCTGTCGGCGACCCACCGTTTGACATACAACGTTCGGCACACAACTGCCCGCAGTGCTCTGCATCTAACACTAATCTCTCTCCTCCCCACCACACTCGTTCACTGAAAAAACTGACAACTAGATAGTTCTTTGTACGCGAAACTAGGCCACATCAGACGCAACGTGTATGTAGATGTGTAGTGCAAGGGAAATATCCCCTGCTCCCACACAACTAATACTAGCTGACAACAGAAACAAAATTTCTGTCGATAGTATTTGAACCAGTCTTATTCATTTGCGAAATTCATGCATTCCTTCTTGCTGGTAACAGTGCCTTGCAAATCACTCAATTCATGTTTTCTAGCCAAACGTGCTGCTCCTGATTGTTTCGTACATCATGCATTAGTGGTCATTATCAAGACTGTGTTGTGTGTCAGCTTTTTATGGTCATCAATTGCACTCTGCTTGTGCTGCTCACTCATTCTTGTAACTCAAAGTACGTCGTTGTCATCCAATCCTAGCACTTGCAGCAGGACAAATCAACTGGCTCGTCACCGTGCCACTCGGGAAACTTCCGCAAGGCTTTCATGACATGTCGCAATCAAAGTCCTTCCACAACATTTCTGCAACGCGGCGGGTCACGATACCGAAAGTATGACTTATGCTTCTGATCTATAATAAAACCACCACTCGGAAAGCGCTACTCCCTTCCCACATCCCTCCGAATGTGGTGAACGATCATCGATTACAACCAAGATGCAATGAATCTCGGTCGCATGCCTCACGCTCAGGGACAGTGCTACCACTCATCATCGTGGTTGCGTCTACTCCAGCTTTGAACTAGAGAGAGTTGAAGACATACTACAGAAATGATCCTGTGAAGTATGATCTTGCTTGCAAGCTATCACCGCTCGCTACTTATGCCACGAGACCGTCAACACGCCCTACGAGAATACGACACACTCTTCACATTCGCGATTTACTTATCGAAGAATTACTTAAGCTCGGACATTCTGCAAAGAACCTAGTTCTACTCCTATTTGGCCGCCATGATCTAACCTTTCCTCACTCAACTATTCTGTGCGCTACCAGTGCTTTTTGCACCCGAAATCAGAGACCATTGCCTCAGGCGAGACTGTATGTAAACACCGCTTGCAGCTCCGGCCGCTAGATGGGGGCCTGGGGCACATACAGTAGCATTCTATGGCGCAAGCAGACATGCCAAATAGTCACTGAAAGAGAAACACACAAGAGGGCAGTCATAGGACACTTGTGCTTTCTTTAAAACCGCCTCTCTCTTCGAAAATTTTCGCACCGCAATAGCGTATTCACCTCGCCCTAACAGTGCCAACTCTTGTCGATATTTGGCCACTTCCTCTTTCGTTTCACCTTGCGTCTTACTTGATACCCCGCCCAACAGCTGCTGATACACGCTACACGCAATTAATGTGTTTCTCTCTGTATCTCTTTTCGCCTACCACGAGTATTGCTTTTCCTCACATGGCAATTATGAAAACACCCACAGCTAAACAAACACTTCCATTCAGCATCACGTCCATACTATCAGTCATACACCAGTAATTTCACAGCTACTTGCTCCACTAATACATTTCTTAATGTTACTGTTAAACAGATGAAGAATCAAAGTATACAACAAGTCTCTATGAACATCACTGTCAGGACATTATACGCATACCATGCCCATCTTTATGCTTCAACTATGATGGCCCATGTGCTATGAATAAAGAAATTTCTCATCAAATATCAAATAATTTTACAACTATATAACTACTCCGACTAGCCCCTTACTAAAACTCTAGATGTTTAGCAATCCCGCCATCAATCTCAGAATAATCGCAAGCAGTGCTTTCATCCCATGAGCACTTCTTTGCAAACAAAACCACAAAACTACTTTTTATACTAGCTTCCTTGTCACAGTGAACAGGGAACTAATGCTAGTGCCCCAGTTTACTCAAAAACTTTTTCGCTTGCAACATATAAACAGCCAACTTGAACCTCTGGGATTTTCAAACACACACAGAAAACTTAATTCCACAGAAATTTAGGAGTAACAGTGGTTGCCTGACATTTTCATACATACTCAAATAGCTACTTCTATGCACTTCACACAATGTTCTCATCATGTTCCACCAGAGAACACAGTTATCACTATGAACGGATTCTGGTAAAAGAGCCTTCAAACCACAAACAGCCTGATCAAAGTGATTATCTCCACATCCTCTGCCAATATCATGTCACTCTATACCTGAGGAGGGAAACTACAATGCAGGGGAAGGAGCTTCGTTGTGAGCACTGTCCTGGTATTTCATCATTAACTCTTCTCAAGCCAAGTATGCACCACCTCTGTGTATGGCTGGGTCAATCAAAAAAGACAAGCAGCATCAACAACTCACAGGACACTATGAACATTTTTACCATTATCTGCACCACCTTCCACTGATTTACTGAAGAAGAAACTGCAAAGTCTGGCCAATTTTGTACACCAGTAATCTTGAAAACATTGGAGTCAACAGCAGATACATAGTTTCCAAGACTGTACCTAGGAACAACCCTTCAATTTCAAGATTTACATCTCACTGAGGCACATCACATCATACCCAAACTACACCTAGCAGGAAATTGCTACTCTATTCATTTCCAGCTATCTATGTCATATTCAACAAATGTCTCCCTCCCACCTACATCTTCTACAAAACTGAGTACATTGTTATGAACAAACAACCAATGCCATATTATGGCAACAATCCAGTGCCACTATTATCCACTCTCTTCAAAACAATTGAAATACTCATCCTGACCAACTATCCACCATCTTCAACCCAAATCTCACTCACACCATACCCACAAATCACAAACTTGTGCAGTAAAAATAATTTTGGGTTTCAAAACTCAATCTACTAATCACATACCAGTATTACTTACAACGCCTATCATTCATCATTCACTTCCAAATATCAGCTTATATGCTGTTGTGCAATTAAAGTGCAAATAAACACTAAACCATATAGCACTGAGGTATAGAAAGCGTTCACCAAGAGTTTCCACAATTATGCCTCTTGTGCCTCACACACACACAAATGTAACAACTCTTCACAATACAAAGCATTCACCTTCACCTCTGCACAATATTGCCTGCCATACATTATCGCAAGCACCACTCACATTACAATTCCTTTATGCTATTTCCAGATTAGTCTCCTGCCATTTATACAACTCAGACATTAAATAGCTCTCTTTCTCTTTACACTATCGTCTAACACACTGCACGCCATTTCAGGGCAAATGTACTTGTTTCATTATACTGCGACATGGCCTGTTACAATTTCAAATCAAGCAAAAACATCTACCTGATCCAACGTGCTCCGCTACTCCACACAACACAATCTACCTCTTCCTATTTACACACATTATTGCTTACATTACGTTTTACTTGTGATTGTGGCTCAGCAATAGCCGAGCACTACGAAAAATACATTACAGACTCATTTAATGTTCCCCTCCACGGAAATCTTTAGTAAAAGGCGAAAGATTTATTCGATTTGAAGGGAAACCAGAGTGCCGATCAACGCACTCACTTCCATACTTATGGCTGCTTCTCTAGTACTTCTGCGCGAGAACGCGGAAAATTCTTTCCCTCTTGTCCACTTCTCTACCGTCAACAGACTTCCAGTGTTATGCAAGCACAAACCGCAAAACTAACTGCCAACGCTGAAATACGTGTCTGCCAAATGAGGTCGCTATTACTCTTTACATAACTATTTTCATCATTTCTGTCACCATCCAAGCTGCTTCATTACCTCACCTGCCGCCAGATGGCAGCACGCCTAATTCCTGTCGGCGACCCACCGTTTGACATACAACGTTCGGCACACAACTGCCCGCAGTGCTCTGCATCTAACACTAATCTCTCTCCTCCCCACCACACTCGTTCACTGAAAAAACTGACAACTAGATAGTTCTTTGTACGCGAAACTAGGCCACATCAGACGCAACGTGTATGTAGATGTGTAGTGCAAGGGAAATATCCCCTGCTCCCACACAACTAATACTAGCTGACAACAGAAACAAAATTTCTGTCGATAGTATTTGAACCAGTCTTATTCATTTGCGAATTTCATGCATTCCTTCTTGCTGGTAACAGCGCCTTGCAAATCACTCAATTCATGTTTTCTAGCCAAACGTGCTGCTCCTGATTGTTTCGTACATCATGCATTAGTGGTCATTATCAAGACTGTGTCGTGTGTCAGCTTTTTATGGTCATCAATTGCACTCTGCTTGTGCTGCTCACTCATTCTTGTAACTCAAAGTACGTCGTTGTCATCCAATCCTAGCACTTGCAGCAGGACAAATCAACTGGCTCGTCACCGTGCCACTCGGGAAACTTCCGCAAGGCTTTCATGACATGTCGCAATCAAAGTCCTTCCACAACATTTCTGCAACGCGGCGGGTCACGATACCGAAAGTATGACTTATGCTTCTGATCTATAATAAAACCACCACTCGAAAAGCGCTACTCCCTTCCCACATCCCTCAGAATGTGGTGAACGATCATCGATTACAACCAAGATGCAATGAATCTCGGTCGCATGCCTCACGCTCAGGGACAGTGCTACCACTCATCATCGTGGTTGCGTCTACTCCAGCTTTGAACTAGAGAGAGTTGAAGACATACTACAGAAATGATCCTGTGAAGTATGATCTTGCTTGCAAGCTATCACCGCTCGCTACTTATGCCACGAGACCGTCAACACGCCCTACGAGAATACGACACACTCTTCACATTCGCGATTTACTTATCGAAGAATTACTTAAGCTCGGACATTCTGCAAAGAACCTAGTTCTACTCCTATTTGGCCGCCATGATCTAACCTTTCCTCACTCAACTATTCTGTGCGCTACCAGTGCTTTTTGCATCCGAAATCAGAGACCATTGCCTCAGGCGAGACTGTATGTAAACACCGCTTGCAGCTCCGGCCGCTAGATGGGGGCCTGGGGCACATACAGTAGCATTCTATGGCGCAAGCAGACATGCCAAATAGTCACTGAAAGAGAAACACACAAGAGGGCAGTCATAGGACACTTGTGCTTTCTTTAAAACCGCCTCTCTCTTCGAAAATTTTCGCACCGCAATAGCGTATTCACCTCGCCCTAACAGTGCCAACTCTTGTCGATATTTGGCCACTTCCTCTTTCGTTTCACCTTGCGTCTTACTTGATACCCCGCCCAACAGCTGCTGATACACGCTACACGCAATTAATGTGTTTCTCTCTGTATCTCTTTTCGCCTACCACGAGTATTGCTTTTCCTCACATGGCAATTATGAAAACACCCACAGCTAAACAAACACTTCCATTCAGCATCACGTCCATACTATCAGTCATACACCAGTAATTTCACAGCTACTTGCTCCACTAATACATTTCTTAATGTTACTGTTAAACAGATGAAGAATCAAAGTATACAACAAGTCTCTATGAACATCACTGTCAGGACATTATACGCATACCATGCCCATCTTTATGCTTCAACTATGATGGCCCATGTGCTATGAATAAAGAAATTTCTCATCAAATATCAAATAATTTTACAACTATATAACTACTCCGACTAGCCCCTTACTAAAACTCTAGATGTTTAGCAATCCCGCCATCAATCTCAGAATAATCGCAAGCAGTGCTTTCATCCCATGAGCACTTCTTTGCAAACAAAACCACAAAACTACTTTTTATACTAGCTTCCTTGTCACAGTGAACAGGGAACTAATGCTAGTGCCCCAGTTTACTCAAAAACTTTTTCGCTTGCAACATATAAACAGCCAACTTGAACCTCTGGGATTTTCAAACACACACAGAAAACTTAATTCCACAGAAATTTAGGAGTAACAGTGGTTGCCTGACATTTTCATACATACTCAAATAGCTACTTCTATGCACTTCACACAATGTTCTCATCATGTTCCACCAGAGAACACAGTTATCACTATGAATGGATTCTGGTAAAAGAGCCTTCAAACCACAAACAGCCTGATCAAAGTGATTATCTCCACATCCTCTGCCAATATCATGTCACTCTATACCTGAGGAGGGAAACTACAATGCAGGGGAAGGAGCTTCGTTGTGAGCACTGTCCTGGTATTTCATCATTAACTCTTCTCAAGCCAAGTATGCACCACCTCTGTGTATGGCTGGGTCAATCAAAAAAGACAAGCAGCATCAACAACTCACAGGACACTATGAACATTTTTACCATTATCTGCACCACCTTCCACTGATTTACTGAAGAAGAAACTGCAAAGTCTGGCCAATTTTGTACACCAGTAATCTTGAAAACATTGGAGTCAACAGCAGATACATAGTTTCCAAGACTGTACCTAGGAACAACCCTTCAATTTCAAGATTTACATCTCACTGAGGCACATCACATCATACCCAAACTACACCTAGCAGGAAATTGCTACTCTATTCATTTCCAGCTATCTATGTCATATTCAACAAATGTCTCCCTCCCACCTACATCTTCTACAAAACTGAGTACATTGTTATGAACAAACAACCAATGCCATATTATGGCAACAATCCAGTGCCACTATTATCCACTCTCTTGAAAACAATTGAAATACTCATCCTGACCAACTATCCACCATCTTCAACCCAAATCTCACTCACACCATACCCACAAATCACAAACTTGTGCAGTAAAAATAATTTTGGGTTTCAAAACTCAATCTACTAATCACATACCAGTATTACTTACAACGCCTATCATTCATCATTCACTTCCAAATATCAGCTTATATGCTGTTGTGCAATTAAAGTGCAAATAAACACTAAACCATATAGCACTGAGGTATAGAAAGCGTTCACCAAGAGTTTCCACAATTATGCCTCTTGTGCCTCACACACACACAAATGTAACAACTCTTCACAATACAAAGCATTCACCTTCACCTCTGCACAATATTGCCTGCCATACATTATCGCAAGCACCACTCACATTACAATTCCTTTATGCTATTTCCAGATTAGTCTCCTGCCATTTATACAACTCAGACATTAAATAGCTCTCTTTCTCTTTACACTATCGTCTAACACACTGCACGCCATTTCAGGGCAAATGTACTTGTTTCATTATACTGCGACATGGCCTGTTACAATTTCAAATCAAGCAAAAACATCTACCTGATCCAACGTGCTCCGCTACTCCACACAACACAATCTACCTCTTCCTATTTACGCACATTATTGCTTACATTACGTTTTACTTGTGATTGTGGCTCAGCAATAGCCGAGCACTACGAAAAATACATTACAGACTCATTTAATGTTCCCCTCCACGGAAATCTTTAGTAAAAGGCGAAAGATTTATTCGATTTGAAGGGAAACCAGAGTGCCGATCAACGCACTCACTTCCATACTTATGGCTGCTTCTCTAGTACTTCTGCGCGAGAACGCGGAAAATTCTTTCCCTCTTGTCCACTTCTCTACCGTCAACAGACTTCCAGTGTTATGCAAGCACAAACCGCAAAACTAACTGCCAACGCTGAAATACGTGTCTGCCAAATGAGGTCGCTATTACTCTTTACATAACTATTTTCATCATTTCTGTCACCATCCAAGCTGCTTCATTACCTCACCTGCCGCCAGATGGCAGCACGCCTAATTCCTGTCGGCGACCCACCGTTTGACATACAACGTTCGGCACACAACTGCCCGCAGTGCTCTGCATCTAACACTAATCTCTCTCCTCCCCACCACACTCGTTCACTGAAAAAACTGACAACTAGATAGTTCTTTGTACGCGAAACTAGGCCACATCAGACGCAACGTGTATGTAGATGTGTAGTGCAAGGGAAATATCCCCTGCTCCCACACAACTAATACTAGCTGACAACAGAAACAAAATTTCTGTCGATAGTATTTGAACCAGTCTTATTCATTTGCGAAATTCATGCATTCCTTCTTGCTGGTAACAGTGCCTTGCAAATCACTCAATTCATGTTTTCTAGCCAAACGTGCTGCTCCTGATTGTTTCGTACATCATGCATTAGTGGTCATTATCAAGACTGTGTTGTGTGTCAGCTTTTTATGGTCATCAATTGCACTCTGCTTGTGCTGCTCACTCATTCTTGTAACTCAAAGTACGTCGTTGTCATCCAATCCTAGCACTTGCAGCAGGACAAATCAACTGGCTCGTCACCGTGCCACTCGGGAAACTTCCGCAAGGCTTTCATGACATGTCGCAATCAAAGTCCTTCCACAACATTTCTGCAACGCGGCGGGTCACGATACCGAAAGTATGACTTATGCTTCTGATCTATAATAAAACCACCACTCGGAAAGCGCTACTCCCTTCCCACATCCCTCAGAATGTGGTGAACGATCATCGATTACAACCAAGATGCAATGAATCTCGGTCGCATGCCTCACGCTCAGGGACAGTGCTACCACTCATCATCGTGGTTGCGTCTACTCCAGCTTTGAACTAGAGAGAGTTGAAGACATACTACAGAAATGATCCTGTGAAGTATGATCTTGCTTGCAAGCTATCACCGCTCGCTACTTATGCCACGAGACCGTCAACACGCCCTACGAGAATACGACACACTCTTCACATTCGCGATTTACTTATCGAAGAATTACTTAAGCTCGGACATTCTGCAAAGAACCTAGTTCTACTCCTATTTGGCCGCCATGATCTAACCTTTCCTCACTCAACTATTCTGTGCGCTACCAGTGCTTTTTGCATCCGAAATCAGAGACCATTGCCTCAGGCGAGACTGTATGTAAACACCGCTTGCAGCTCCGGCCGCTAGATGGGGGCCTGGGGCACATACAGTAGCATTCTATGGCGCAAGCAGACATGCCAAATAGTCACTGAAAGAGAAACACACAAGAGGGCAGTCATAGGACACTTGTGCTTTCTTTAAAACCGCCTCTCTCTTCGAAAATTTTCGCACCGCAATAGCGTATTCACCTCGCCCTAACAGTGCCAACTCTTGTCGATATTTGGCCACTTCCTCTTTCGTTTCACCTTGCGTCTTACTTGATACCCCGCCCAACAGCTGCTGATACACGCTACACGCAATTAATGTGTTTCTCTCTGTATCTCTTTTCGCCTACCACGAGTATTGCTTTTCCTCACATGGCAATTATGAAAACACCCACAGCTAAACAAACACTTCCATTCAGCATCACGTCCATACTATCAGTCATACACCAGTAATTTCACAGCTACTTGCTCCACTAATACATTTCTTAATGTTACTGTTAAACAGATGAAGAATCAAAGTATACAACAAGTCTCTATGAACATCACTGTCAGGACATTATACGCATACCATGCCCATCTTTATGCTTCAACTATGATGGCCCATGTGCTATGAATAAAGAAATTTCTCATCAAATATCAAATAATTTTACAACTATATAACTACTCCGACTAGCCCCTTACTAAAACTCTAGATGTTTAGCAATCCCGCCATCAATCTCAGAATAATCGCAAGCAGTGCTTTCATCCCATGAGCACTTCTTTGCAAACAAAACCACAAAACTACTTTTTATACTAGCTTCCTTGTCACAGTGAACAGGGAACTAATGCTAGTGCCCCAGTTTACTCAAAAACTTTTTCGCTTGCAACATATAAACAGCCAACTTCAACCTCTGGGATTTTCAAACACACACAGAAAACTTAATTCCACAGAAATTTAGGAGTAACAGTGGTTGCCTGACATTTTCATACATACTCAAATAGCTACTTCTATGCACTTCACACAATGTTCTCATCATGTTCCACCAGAGAACACAGTTATCACTATGAACGGATTCTGGTAAAAGAGCCTTCAAACCACAAACAGCCTGATCAAAGTGATTATCTCCACATCCTCTGCCAATATCATGTCACTCTATACCTGAGGAGGGAAACTACAATGCAGGGGAAGGAGCTTCGTTGTGAGCACTGTCCTGGTATTTCATCATTAACTCTTCTCAAGCCAAGTATGCACCACCTCTGTGTATGGCTGGGTCAATCAAAAAAGACAAGCAGCATCAACAACTCACAGGACACTATGAACATTTTTACCATTATCTGCACCACCTTCCACTGATTTACTGAAGAAGAAACTGCAAAGTCTGGCCAATTTTGTACACCAGTAATCTTGAAAACATTGGAGTCAACAGCAGATACATAGTTTCCAAGACTGTACCTAGGAACAACCCTTCAATTTCAAGATTTACATCTCACTGAGGCACATCACATCATACCCAAACTACACCTAGCAGGAAATTGCTACTCTATTCATTTCCAGCTATCTATGTCATATTCAACAAATGTCTCCCTCCCACCTACATCTTCTACAAAACTGAGTACATTGTTATGAACAAACAACCAATGCCATATTATGGCAACAATCCAGTGCCACTATTATCCACTCTCTTGAAAACAATTGAAATACTCATCCTGACCAACTATCCACCATCTTCAACCCAAATCTCACTCACACCATACCCACAAATCACAAACTTGTGCAGTAAAAATAATTTTGGGTTTCAAAACTCAATCTACTAATCACATACCAGTATTACTTACAACGCCTATCATTCATCATTCACTTCCAAATATCAGCTTATATGCTGTTGTGCAATTAAAGTGCAAATAAACACTAAACCATATAGCACTGAGGTATAGAAAGCGTTCACCAAGAGTTTCCACAATTATGCCTCTTGTGCCTCACACACACACAAATGTAACAACTCTTCACAATACAAAGCATTCACCTTCACCTCTGCACAATATTGCCTGCCATACATTATCGCAAGCACCACTCACATTACAATTCCTTTATGCTATTTCCAGATTAGTCTCCTGCCATTTATACAACTCAGACATTAAATAGCTCTCTTTCTCTTTACACTATCGTCTAACACACTGCACGCCATTTCAGGGCAAATGTACTTGTTTCATTATACTGCGACATGGCCTGTTACAATTTCAAATCAAGCAAAAACATCTACCTGATCCAACGTGCTCCGCTACTCCACACAACACAATCTACCTCTTCCTATTTACGCACATTATTGCTTACATTACGTTTTACTTGTGATTGTGGCTCAGCAATAGCCGAGCACTACGAAAAATACATTACAGACTCATTTAATGTTCCCCTCCACGGAAATCTTTAGTAAAAGGCGAAAGATTTATTCGATTTGAAGGGAAACCAGAGTGCCGATCAACGCACTCACTTCCATACTTATGGCTGCTTCTCTAGTACTTCTGCGCGAGAACGCGGAAAATTCTTTCCCTCTTGTCCACTTCTCTACCGTCAACAGACTTCCAGTGTTATGCAAGCACAAACCGCAAAACTAACTGCCAACGCTGAAATACGTGTCTGCCAAATGAGGTCGCTATTACTCTTTACATAACTATTTTCATCATTTCTGTCACCATCCAAGCTGCTTCATTACCTCACCTGCCGCCAGATGGCAGCACGCCTAATTCCTGTCGGCGACCCACCGTTTGACATACAACGTTCGGCACACAACTGCCCGCAGTGCTCTGCATCTAACACTAATCTCTCTCCTCCCCACCACACTCGTTCACTGAAAAAACTGACAACTAGATAGTTCTTTGTACGCGAAACTAGGCCACATCAGACGCAACGTGTATGTAGATGTGTAGTGCAAGGGAAATATCCCCTGCTCCCACACAACTAATACTAGCTGACAACAGAAACAAAATTTCTGTCGATAGTATTTGAACCAGTCTTATTCATTTGCGAAATTCATGCATTCCTTCTTGCTGGTAACAGTGCCTTGCAAATCACTCAATTCATGTTTTCTAGCCAAACGTGCTGCTCCTGATTGTTTCGTACATCATGCATTAGTGGTCATTATCAAGACTGTGTTGTGTGTCAGCTTTTTATGGTCATCAATTGCACTCTGCTTGTGCTGCTCACTCATTCTTGTAACTCAAAGTACGTCGTTGTCATCCAATCCTAGCACTTGCAGCAGGACAAATCAACTGGCTCGTCACCGTGCCACTCGGGAAACTTCCGCAAGGCTTTCATGACATGTCGCAATCAAAGTCCTTCCACAACATTTCTGCAACGCGGCGGGTCACGATACCGAAAGTATGACTTATGCTTCTGATCTATAATAAAACCACCACTCGGAAAGCGCTACTCCCTTCCCACATCCCTCAGAATGTGGTGAACGATCATCGATTACAACCAAGATGCAATGAATCTCGGTCGCATGCCTCACGCTCAGGGACAGTGCTACCACTCATCATCGTGGTTGCGTCTACTCCAGCTTTGAACTAGAGAGAGTTGAAGACATACTACAGAAATGATCCTGTGAAGTATGATCTTGCTTGCAAGCTATCACCGCTCGCTACTTATGCCACGAGACCGTCAACACGCCCTACGAGAATACGACACACTCTTCACATTCGCGATTTACTTATCGAAGAATTACTTAAGCTCGGACATTCTGCAAAGAACCTAGTTCTACTCCTATTTGGCCGCCATGATCTAACCTTTCCTCACTCAACTATTCTGTGCGCTACCAGTGCTTTTTGCATCCGAAATCAGAGACCATTGCCTCAGGCGAGACTGTATGTAAACACCGCTTGCAGCTCCGGCCGCTAGATGGGGGCCTGGGGCACATACAGTAGCATTCTATGGCGCAAGCAGACATGCCAAATAGTCACTGAAAGAGAAACACACAAGAGGGCAGTCATAGGACACTTGTGCTTTCTTTAAAACCGCCTCTCTCTTCGAAAATTTTCGCACCGCAATAGCGTATTCACCTCGCCCTAACAGTGCCAACTCTTGTCGATATTTGGCCACTTCCTCTTTCGTTTCACCTTGCGTCTTACTTGATACCCCGCCCAACAGCTGCTGATACACGCTACACGCAATTAATGTGTTTCTCTCTGTATCTCTTTTCGCCTACCACGAGTATTGCTTTTCCTCACATGGCAATTATGAAAACACCCACAGCTAAACAAACACTTCCATTCAGCATCACGTCCATACTATCAGTCATACACCAGTAATTTCACAGCTACTTGCTCCACTAATACATTTCTTAATGTTACTGTTAAACAGATGAAGAATCAAAGTATACAACAAGTCTCTATGAACATCACTGTCAGGACATTATACGCATACCATGCCCATCTTTATGCTTCAACTATGATGGCCCATGTGCTATGAATAAAGAAATTTCTCATCAAATATCAAATAATTTTACAACTATATAACTACTCCGACTAGCCCCTTACTAAAACTCTAGATGTTTAGCAATCCCGCCATCAATCTCAGAATAATCGCAAGCAGTGCTTTCATCCCATGAGCACTTCTTTGCAAACAAAACCACAAAACTACTTTTTATACTAGCTTCCTTGTCACAGTGAACAGGGAACTAATGCTAGTGCCCCAGTTTACTCAAAAACTTTTTCGCTTGCAACATATAAACAGCCAACTTCAACCTCTGGGATTTTCAAACACACACAGAAAACTTAATTCCACAGAAATTTAGGAGTAACAGTGGTTGCCTGACATTTTCATACATACTCAAATAGCTACTTCTATGCACTTCACACAATGTTCTCATCATGTTCCACCAGAGAACACAGTTATCACTATGAACGGATTCTGGTAAAAGAGCCTTCAAACCACAAACAGCCTGATCAAAGTGATTATCTCCACATCCTCTGCCAATATCATGTCACTCTATACCTGAGGAGGGAAACTACAATGCAGGGGAAGGAGCTTCGTTGTGAGCACTGTCCTGGTATTTCATCATTAACTCTTCTCAAGCCAAGTATGCACCACCTCTGTGTATGGCTGGGTCAATCAAAAAAGACAAGCAGCATCAACAACTCACAGGACACTATGAACATTTTTACCATTATCTGCACCACCTTCCACTGATTTACTGAAGAAGAAACTGCAAAGTCTGGCCAATTTTGTACACCAGTAATCTTGAAAACATTGGAGTCAACAGCAGATACATAGTTTCCAAGACTGTACCTAGGAACAACCCTTCAATTTCAAGATTTACATCTCACTGAGGCACATCACATCATACCCAAACTACACCTAGCAGGAAATTGCTACTCTATTCATTTCCAGCTATCTATGTCATATTCAACAAATGTCTCCCTCCCACCTACATCTTCTACAAAACTGAGTACATTGTTATGAACAAACAACCAATGCCATATTATGGCAACAATCCAGTGCCACTATTATCCACTCTCTTGAAAACAATTGAAATACTCATCCTGACCAACTATCCACCATCTTCAACCCAAATCTCACTCACACCATACCCACAAATCACAAACTTGTGCAGTAAAAATAATTTTGGGTTTCAAAACTCAATCTACTAATCACATACCAGTATTACTTACAACGCCTATCATTCATCATTCACTTCCAAATATCAGCTTATATGCTGTTGTGCAATTAAAGTGCAAATAAACACTAAACCATATAGCACTGAGGTATAGAAAGCGTTCACCAAGAGTTTCCACAATTATGCCTCTTGTGCCTCACACACACACAAATGTAACAACTCTTCACAATACAAAGCATTCACCTTCACCTCTGCACAATATTGCCTGCCATACATTATCGCAAGCACCACTCACATTACAATTCCTTTATGCTATTTCCAGATTAGTCTCCTGCCATTTATACAACTCAGACATTAAATAGCTCTCTTTCTCTTTACACTATCGTCTAACACACTGCACGCCATTTCAGGGCAAATGTACTTGTTTCATTATACTGCGACATGGCCTGTTACAATTTCAAATCAAGCAAAAACATCTACCTGATCCAACGTGCTCCGCTACTCCACACAACACAATCTACCTCTTCCTATTTACGCACATTATTGCTTACATTACGTTTTACTTGTGATTGTGGCTCAGCAATAGCCGAGCACTACGAAAAATACATTACAGACTCATTTAATGTTCCCCTCCACGGAAATCTTTAGTAAAAGGCGAAAGATTTATTCGATTTGAAGGGAAACCAGAGTGCCGATCAACGCACTCACTTCCATACTTATGGCTGCTTCTCTAGTACTTCTGCGCGAGAACGCGGAAAATTCTTTCCCTCTTGTCCACTTCTCTACCGTCAACAGACTTCCAGTGTTATGCAAGCACAAACCGCAAAACTAACTGCCAACGCTGAAATACGTGTCTGCCAAATGAGGTCGCTATTACTCTTTACATAACTATTTTCATCATTTCTGTCACCATCCAAGCTGCTTCATTACCTCACCTGCCGCCAGATGGCAGCACGCCTAATTCCTGTCGGCGACCCACCGTTTGACATACAACGTTCGGCACACAACTGCCCGCAGTGCTCTGCATCTAACACTAATCTCTCTCCTCCCCACCACACTCGTTCACTGAAAAAACTGACAACTAGATAGTTCTTTGTACGCGAAACTAGGCCACATCAGACGCAACGTGTATGTAGATGTGTAGTGCAAGGGAAATATCCCCTGCTCCCACACAACTAATACTAGCTGACAACAGAAACAAAATTTCTGTCGATAGTATTTGAACCAGTCTTATTCATCTGCGAATTTCATGCATTCCTTCTTGCTGGTAACAGTGCCTTGCAAATCACTCAATTCATGTTTTCTAGCCAAACGTGCTGCTCCTGATTGTTTCGTACATCATGCATTAGTGGTCATTATCAAGACTGTGTTGTGTGTCAGCTTTTTATGGTCATCAATTGCACTCTGCTTGTGCTGCTCACTCATTCTTGTAACTCAAAGTACGTCGTTGTCATCCAATCCTAGCACTTGCAGCAGGACAAATCAACTGGCTCGTCACCGTGCCACTCGGGAAACTTCCGCAAGGCTTTCATGACATGTCGCAATCAAAGTCCTTCCACAACATTTCTGCAACGCGGCGGGTCACGATACCGAAAGTATGACTTATGCTTCTGATCTATAATAAAACCACCACTCGGAAAGCGCTACTCCCTTCCCACATCCCTCAGAATGTGGTGAACGATCATCGATTACAACCAAGATGCAATGAATCTCGGTCGCATGCCTCACGCTCAGGGACAGTGCTACCACTCATCATCGTGGTTGCGTCTACTCCAGCTTTGAACTAGAGAGAGTTGAAGACATACTACAGAAATGATCCTGTGAAGTATGATCTTGCTTGCAAGCTATCACCGCTCGCTACTTATGCCACGAGACCGTCAACACGCCCTACGAGAATACGACACACTCTTCACATTCGCGATTTACTTATCGAAGAATTACTTAAGCTCGGACATTCTGCAAAGAACCTAGTTCTACTCCTATTTGGCCGCCATGATCTAACCTTTCCTCACTCAACTATTCTGTGCGCTACCAGTGCTTTTTGCATCCGAAATCAGAGACCATTGCCTCAGGCGAGACTGTATGTAAACACCGCTTGCAGCTCCGGCCGCTAGATGGGGGCCTGGGGCACATACAGTAGCATTCTATGGCGCAAGCAGACATGCCAAATAGTCACTGAAAGAGAAACACACAAGAGGGCAGTCATAGGACACTTGTGCTTTCTTTAAAACCGCCTCTCTCTTCGAAAATTTTCGCACCGCAATAGCGTATTCACCTCGCCCTAACAGTGCCAACTCTTGTCGATATTTGGCCACTTCCTCTTTCGTTTCACCTTGCGTCTTACTTGATACCCCGCCCAACAGCTGCTGATACACGCTACACGCAATTAATGTGTTTCTCTCTGTATCTCTTTTCGCCTACCACGAGTATTGCTTTTCCTCACATGGCAATTATGAAAACACCCACAGCTAAACAAACACTTCCATTCAGCATCACGTCCATACTATCAGTCATACACCAGTAATTTCACAGCTACTTGCTCCACTAATACATTTCTTAATGTTACTGTTAAACAGATGAAGAATCAAAGTATACAACAAGTCTCTATGAACATCACTGTCAGGACATTATACGCATACCATGCCCATCTTTATGCTTCAACTATGATGGCCCATGTGCTATGAATAAAGAAATTTCTCATCAAATATCAAATAATTTTACAACTATATAACTACTCCGACTAGCCCCTTACTAAAACTCTAGATGTTTAGCAATCCCGCCATCAATCTCAGAATAATCGCAAGCAGTGCTTTCATCCCATGAGCACTTCTTTGCAAACAAAACCACAAAACTACTTTTTATACTAGCTTCCTTGTCACAGTGAACAGGGAACTAATGCTAGTGCCCCAGTTTACTCAAAAACTTTTTCGCTTGCAACATATAAACAGCCAACTTCAACCTCTGGGATTTTCAAACACACACAGAAAACTTAATTCCACAGAAATTTAGGAGTAACAGTGGTTGCCTGACATTTTCATACATACTCAAATAGCTACTTCTATGCACTTCACACAATGTTCTCATCATGTTCCACCAGAGAACACAGTTATCACTATGAACGGATTCTGGTAAAAGAGCCTTCAAACCACAAACAGCCTGATCAAAGTGATTATCTCCACATCCTCTGCCAATATCATGTCACTCTATACCTGAGGAGGGAAACTACAATGCAGGGGAAGGAGCTTCGTTGTGAGCACTGTCCTGGTATTTCATCATTAACTCTTCTCAAGCCAAGTATGCACCACCTCTGTGTATGGCTGGGTCAATCAAAAAAGACAAGCAGCATCAACAACTCACAGGACACTATGAACATTTTTACCATTATCTGCACCACCTTCCACTGATTTACTGAAGAAGAAACTGCAAAGTCTGGCCAATTTTGTACACCAGTAATCTTGAAAACATTGGAGTCAACAGCAGATACATAGTTTCCAAGACTGTACCTAGGAACAACCCTTCAATTTCAAGATTTACATCTCACTGAGGCACATCACATCATACCCAAACTACACCTAGCAGGAAATTGCTACTCTATTCATTTCCAGCTATCTATGTCATATTCAACAAATGTCTCCCTCCCACCTACATCTTCTACAAAACTGAGTACATTGTTATGAACAAACAACCAATGCCATATTATGGCAACAATCCAGTGCCACTATTATCCACTCTCTTGAAAACAATTGAAATACTCATCCTGACCAACTATCCACCATCTTCAACCCAAATCTCACTCACACCATACCCACAAATCACAAACTTGTGCAGTAAAAATAATTTTGGGTTTCAAAACTCAATCTACTAATCACATACCAGTATTACTTACAACGCCTATCATTCATCATTCACTTCCAAATATCAGCTTATATGCTGTTGTGCAATTAAAGTGCAAATAAACACTAAACCATATAGCACTGAGGTATAGAAAGCGTTCACCAAGAGTTTCCACAATTATGCCTCTTGTGCCTCACACACACACAAATGTAACAACTCTTCACAATACAAAGCATTCACCTTCACCTCTGCACAATATTGCCTGCCATACATTATCGCAAGCACCACTCACATTACAATTCCTTTATGCTATTTCCAGATTAGTCTCCTGCCATTTATACAACTCAGACATTAAATAGCTCTCTTTCTCTTTACACTATCGTCTAACACACTGCACGCCATTTCAGGGCAAATGTACTTGTTTCATTATACTGCGACATGGCCTGTTACAATTTCAAATCAAGCAAAAACATCTACCTGATCCAACGTGCTCCGCTACTCCACACAACACAATCTACCTCTTCCTATTTACGCACATTATTGCTTACATTACGTTTTACTTGTGATTGTGGCTCAGCAATAGCCGAGCACTACGAAAAATACATTACAGACTCATTTAATGTTCCCCTCCACGGAAATCTTTAGTAAAAGGCGAAAGATTTATTCGATTTGAAGGGAAACCAGAGTGCCGATCAACGCACTCACTTCCATACTTATGGCTGCTTCTCTAGTACTTCTGCGCGAGAACGCGGAAAATTCTTTCCCTCTTGTCCACTTCTCTACCGTCAACAGACTTCCAGTGTTATGCAAGCACAAACCGCAAAACTAACTGCCAACGCTGAAATACGTGTCTGCCAAATGAGGTCGCTATTACTCTTTACATAACTATTTTCATCATTTCTGTCACCATCCAAGCTGCTTCATTACCTCACCTGCCGCCAGATGGCAGCACGCCTAATTCCTGTCGGCGACCCACCGTTTGACATACAACGTTCGGCACACAACTGCCCGCAGTGCTCTGCATCTAACACTAATCTCTCTCCTCCCCACCACACTCGTTCACTGAAAAAACTGACAACTAGATAGTTCTTTGTACGCGAAACTAGGCCACATCAGACGCAACGTGTATGTAGATGTGTAGTGCAAGGGAAATATCCCCTGCTCCCACACAACTAATACTAGCTGACAACAGAAACAAAATTTCTGTCGATAGTATTTGAACCAGTCTTATTCATTTGCGAAATTCATGCATTCCTTCTTGCTGGTAACAGTGCCTTGCAAATCACTCAATTCATGTTTTCTAGCCAAACGTGCTGCTCCTGATTGTTTCGTACATCATGCATTAGTGGTCATTATCAAGACTGTGTTGTGTGTCAGCTTTTTATGGTCATCAATTGCACTCTGCTTGTGCTGCTCACTCATTCTTGTAACTCAAAGTACGTCGTTGTCATCCAATCCTAGCACTTGCAGCAGGACAAATCAACTGGCTCGTCACCGTGCCACTCGGGAAACTTCCGCAAGGCTTTCATGACATGTCGCAATCAAAGTCCTTCCACAACATTTCTGCAACGCGGCGGGTCACGATACCGAAAGTATGACTTATGCTTCTGATCTATAATAAAACCACCACTCGGAAAGCGCTACTCCCTTCCCACATCCCTCAGAATGTGGTGAACGATCATCGATTACAACCAAGATGCAATGAATCTCGGTCGCATGCCTCACGCTCAGGGACAGTGCTACCACTCATCATCGTGGTTGCGTCTACTCCAGCTTTGAACTAGAGAGAGTTGAAGACATACTACAGAAATGATCCTGTGAAGTATGATCTTGCTTGCAAGCTATCACCGCTCGCTACTTATGCCACGAGACCGTCAACACGCCCTACGAGAATACGACACACTCTTCACATTCGCGATTTACTTATCGAAGAATTACTTAAGCTCGGACATTCTGCAAAGAACCTAGTTCTACTCCTATTTGGCCGCCATGATCTAACCTTTCCTCACTCAACTATTCTGTGCGCTACCAGTGCTTTTTGCATCCGAAATCAGAGACCATTGCCTCAGGCGAGACTGTATGTAAACACCGCTTGCAGCTCCGGCCGCTAGATGGGGGCCTGGGGCACATACAGTAGCATTCTATGGCGCAAGCAGACATGCCAAATAGTCACTGAAAGAGAAACACACAAGAGGGCAGTCATAGGACACTTGTGCTTTCTTTAAAACCGCCTCTCTCTTCGAAAATTTTCGCACCGCAATAGCGTATTCACCTCGCCCTAACAGTGCCAACTCTTGTCGATATTTGGCCACTTCCTCTTTCGTTTCACCTTGCGTCTTACTTGATACCCCGCCCAACAGCTGCTGATACACGCTACACGCAATTAATGTGTTTCTCTCTGTATCTCTTTTCGCCTACCACGAGTATTGCTTTTCCTCACATGGCAATTATGAAAACACCCACAGCTAAACAAACACTTCCATTCAGCATCACGTCCATACTATCAGTCATACACCAGTAATTTCACAGCTACTTGCTCCACTAATACATTTCTTAATGTTACTGTTAAACAGATGAAGAATCAAAGTATACAACAAGTCTCTATGAACATCACTGTCAGGACATTATACGCATACCATGCCCATCTTTATGCTTCAACTATGATGGCCCATGTGCTATGAATAAAGAAATTTCTCATCAAATATCAAATAATTTTACAACTATATAACTACTCCGACTAGCCCCTTACTAAAACTCTAGATGTTTAGCAATCCCGCCATCAATCTCAGAATAATCGCAAGCAGTGCTTTCATCCCATGAGCACTTCTTTGCAAACAAAACCACAAAACTACTTTTTATACTAGCTTCCTTGTCACAGTGAACAGGGAACTAATGCTAGTGCCCCAGTTTACTCAAAAACTTTTTCGCTTGCAACATATAAACAGCCAACTTGAACCTCTGGGATTTTCAAACACACACAGAAAACTTAATTCCACAGAAATTTAGGAGTAACAGTGGTTGCCTGACATTTTCATACATACTCAAATAGCTACTTCTATGCACTTCACACAATGTTCTCATCATGTTCCACCAGAGAACACAGTTATCACTATGAACGGATTCTGGTAAAAGAGCCTTCAAACCACAAACAGCCTGATCAAAGTGATTATCTCCACATCCTCTGCCAATATCATGTCACTCTATACCTGAGGAGGGAAACTACAATGCAGGGGAAGGAGCTTCGTTGTGAGCACTGTCCTGGTATTTCATCATTAACTCTTCTCAAGCCAAGTATGCACCACCTCTGTGTATGGCTGGGTCAATCAAAAAAGACAAGCAGCATCAACAACTCACAGGACACTATGAACATTTTTACCATTATCTGCACCACCTTCCACTGATTTACTGAAGAAGAAACTGCAAAGTCTGGCCAATTTTGTACACCAGTAATCTTGAAAACATTGGAGTCAACAGCAGATACATAGTTTCCAAGACTGTACCTAGGAACAACCCTTCAATTTCAAGATTTACATCTCACTGAGGCACATCACATCATACCCAAACTACACCTAGCAGGAAATTGCTACTCTATTCATTTCCAGCTATCTATGTCATATTCAACAAATGTCTCCCTCCCACCTACATCTTCTACAAAACTGAGTACATTGTTATGAACAAACAACCAATGCCATATTATGGCAACAATCCAGTGCCACTATTATCCACTCTCTTGAAAACAATTGAAATACTCATCCTGACCAACTATCCACCATCTTCAACCCAAATCTCACTCACACCATACCCACAAATCACAAACTTGTGCAGTAAAAATAATTTTGGGTTTCAAAACTCAATCTACTAATCACATACCAGTATTACTTACAACGCCTATCATTCATCAAAATATCAGCTTATATGCTGTTGTGCAATTAAAGTGCAAATAAACACTAAACCATATAGCACTGAGGTATAGAAAGCGTTCACCAAGAGTTTCCACAATTATGCCTCTTGTGCCTCACACACACACAAATGTAACAACTCTTCACAATACAAAGCATTCACCTTCACCTCTGCACAATATTGCCTGCCATACATTATCGCAAGCACCACTCACATTACAATTCCTTTATGCTATTTCCAGATTAGTCTCCTGCCATTTATACAACTCAGACATTAAATAGCTCTCTTTCTCTTTACACTATCGTCTAACACACTGCACGCCATTTCAGGGCAAATGTACTTGTTTCATTATACTGCGACATGGCCTGTTACAATTTCAAATCAAGCAAAAACATCTACCTGATCCAACGTGCTCCGCTACTCCACACAACACAATCTACCTCTTCCTATTTACGCACATTATTGCTTACATTACGTTTTACTTGTGATTGTGGCTCAGCAATAGCCGAGCACTACGAAAAATACATTACAGACTCATTTAATGTTCCCCTCCACGGAAATCTTTAGTAAAAGGCGAAAGATTTATTCGATTTGAAGGGAAACCAGAGTGCCGATCAACGCACTCACTTCCATACTTATGGCTGCTTCTCTAGTACTTCTGCGCGAGAACGCGGAAAATTCTTTCCCTCTTGTCCACTTCTCTACCGTCAACAGACTTCCAGTGTTATGCAAGCACAAACCGCAAAACTAACTGCCAACGCTGAAATACGTGTCTGCCAAATGAGGTCGCTATTACTCTTTACATAACTATTTTCATCATTTCTGTCACCATCCAAGCTGCTTCATTACCTCACCTGCCGCCAGATGGCAGCACGCCTAATTCCTGTCGGCGACCCACCGTTTGACATACAACGTTCGGCACACAACTGCCCGCAGTGCTCTGCATCTAACACTAATCTCTCTCCTCCCCACCACACTCGTTCACTGAAAAAACTGACAACTAGATAGTTCTTTGTACGCGAAACTAGGCCACATCAGACGCAACGTGTATGTAGATGTGTAGTGCAAGGGAAATATCCCCTGCTCCCACACAACTAATACTAGCTGACAACAGAAACAAAATTTCTGTCGATAGTATTTGAACCAGTCTTATTCATTTGCGAAATTCATGCATTCCTTCTTGCTGGTAACAGTGCCTTGCAAATCACTCAATTCATGTTTTCTAGCCAAACGTGCTGCTCCTGATTGTTTCGTACATCATGCATTAGTGGTCATTATCAAGACTGTGTTGTGTGTCAGCTTTTTATGGTCATCAATTGCACTCTGCTTGTGCTGCTCACTCATTCTTGTAACTCAAAGTACGTCGTTGTCATCCAATCCTAGCACTTGCAGCAGGACAAATCAACTGGCTCGTCACCGTGCCACTCGGGAAACTTCCGCAAGGCTTTCATGACATGTCGCAATCAAAGTCCTTCCACAACATTTCTGCAACGCGGCGGGTCACGATACCGAAAGTATGACTTATGCTTCTGATCTATAATAAAACCACCACTCGGAAAGCGCTACTCCCTTCCCACATCCCTCAGAATGTGGTGAACGATCATCGATTACAACCAAGATGCAATGAATCTCGGTCGCATGCCTCACGCTCAGGGACAGTGCTACCACTCATCATCGTGGTTGCGTCTACTCCAGCTTTGAACTAGAGAGAGTTGAAGACATACTACAGAAATGATCCTGTGAAGTATGATCTTGCTTGCAAGCTATCACCGCTCGCTACTTATGCCACGAGACCGTCAACACGCCCTACGAGAATACGACACACTCTTCACATTCGCGATTTACTTATCGAAGAATTACTTAAGCTCGGACATTCTGCAAAGAACCTAGTTCTACTCCTATTTGGCCGCCATGATCTAACCTTTCCTCACTCAACTATTCTGTGCGCTACCAGTGCTTTTTGCATCCGAAATCAGAGACCATTGCCTCAGGCGAGACTGTATGTAAACACCGCTTGCAGCTCCGGCCGCTAGATGGGGGCCTGGGGCACATACAGTAGCATTCTATGGCGCAAGCAGACATGCCAAATAGTCACTGAAAGAGAAACACACAAGAGGGCAGTCATAGGACACTTGTGCTTTCTTTAAAACCGCCTCTCTCTTCGAAAATTTTCGCACCGCAATAGCGTATTCACCTCGCCCTAACAGTGCCAACTCTTGTCGATATTTGGCCACTTCCTCTTTCGTTTCACCTTGCGTCTTACTTGATACCCCGCCCAACAGCTGCTGATACACGCTACACGCAATTAATGTGTTTCTCTCTGTATCTCTTTTCGCCTACCACGAGTATTGCTTTTCCTCACATGGCAATTATGAAAACACCCACAGCTAAACAAACACTTCCATTCAGCATCACGTCCATACTATCAGTCATACACCAGTAATTTCACAGCTACTTGCTCCACTAATACATTTCTTAATGTTACTGTTAAACAGATGAAGAATCAAAGTATACAACAAGTCTCTATGAACATCACTGTCAGGACATTATACGCATACCATGCCCATCTTTATGCTTCAACTATGATGGCCCATGTGCTATGAATAAAGAAATTTCTCATCAAATATCAAATAATTTTACAACTATATAACTACTCCGACTAGCCCCTTACTAAAACTCTAGATGTTTAGCAATCCCGCCATCAATCTCAGAATAATCGCAAGCAGTGCTTTCATCCCATGAGCACTTCTTTGCAAACAAAACCACAAAACTACTTTTTATACTAGCTTCCTTGTCACAGTGAACAGGGAACTAATGCTAGTGCCCCAGTTTACTCAAAAACTTTTTCGCTTGCAACATATAAACAGCCAACTTGAACCTCTGGGATTTTCAAACACACACAGAAAACTTAATTCCACAGAAATTTAGGAGTAACAGTGGTTGCCTGACATTTTCATACATACTCAAATAGCTACTTCTATGCACTTCACACAATGTTCTCATCATGTTCCACCAGAGAACACAGTTATCACTATGAATGGATTCTGGTAAAAGAGCCTTCAAACCACAAACAGCCTGATCAAAGTGATTATCTCCACATCCTCTGCCAATATCATGTCACTCTATACCTGAGGAGGGAAACTACAATGCAGGGGAAGGAGCTTCGTTGTGAGCACTGTCCTGGTATTTCATCATTAACTCTTCTCAAGCCAAGTATGCACCACCTCTGTGTATGGCTGGGTCAATCAAAAAAGACAAGCAGCATCAACAACTCACAGGACACTATGAACATTTTTACCATTATCTGCACCACCTTCCACTGATTTACTGAAGAAGAAACTGCAAAGTCTGGCCAATTTTGTACACCAGTAATCTTGAAAACATTGGAGTCAACAGCAGATACATAGTTTCCAAGACTGTACCTAGGAACAACCCTTCAATTTCAAGATTTACATCTCACTGAGGCACATCACATCATACCCAAACTACACCTAGCAGGAAATTGCTACTCTATTCATTTCCAGCTATCTATGTCATATTCAACAAATGTCTCCCTCCCACCTACATCTTCTACAAAACTGAGTACATTGTTATGAACAAACAACCAATGCCATATTATGGCAACAATCCAGTGCCACTATTATCCACTCTCTTGAAAACAATTGAAATACTCATCCTGACCAACTATCCACCATCTTCAACCCAAATCTCACTCACACCATACCCACAAATCACAAACTTGTGCAGTAAAAATAATTTTGGGTTTCAAAACTCAATCTACTAATCACATACCAGTATTACTTACAACGCCTATCATTCATCATTCACTTCCAAATATCAGCTTATATGCTGTTGTGCAATTAAAGTGCAAATAAACACTAAACCATATAGCACTGAGGTATAGAAAGCGTTCACCAAGAGTTTCCACAATTATGCCTCTTGTGCCTCACACACACACAAATGTAACAACTCTTCACAATACAAAGCATTCACCTTCACCTCTGCACAATATTGCCTGCCATACATTATCGCAAGCACCACTCACATTACAATTCCTTTATGCTATTTCCAGATTAGTCTCCTGCCATTTATACAACTCAGACATTAAATAGCTCTCTTTCTCTTTACACTATCGTCTAACACACTGCACGCCATTTCAGGGCAAATGTACTTGTTTCATTATACTGCGACATGGCCTGTTACAATTTCAAATCAAGCAAAAACATCTACCTGATCCAACGTGCTCCGCTACTCCACACAACACAATCTACCTCTTCCTATTTACGCACATTATTGCTTACATTACGTTTTACTTGTGATTGTGGCTCAGCAATAGCCGAGCACTACGAAAAATACATTACAGACTCATTTAATGTTCCCCTCCACGGAAATCTTTAGTAAAAGGCGAAAGATTTATTCGATTTGAAGGGAAACCAGAGTGCCGATCAACGCACTCACTTCCATACTTATGGCTGCTTCTCTAGTACTTCTGCGCGAGAACGCGGAAAATTCTTTCCCTCTTGTCCACTTCTCTACCGTCAACAGACTTCCAGTGTTATGCAAGCACAAACCGCAAAACTAACTGCCAACGCTGAAATACGTGTCTGCCAAATGAGGTCGCTATTACTCTTTACATAACTATTTTCATCATTTCTGTCACCATCCAAGCTGCTTCATTACCTCACCTGCCGCCAGATGGCAGCACGCCTAATTCCTGTCGGCGACCCACCGTTTGACATACAACGTTCGGCACACAACTGCCCGCAGTGCTCTGCATCTAACACTAATCTCTCTCCTCCCCACCACACTCGTTCACTGAAAAAACTGACAACTAGATAGTTCTTTGTACGCGAAACTAGGCCACATCAGACGCAACGTGTATGTAGATGTGTAGTGCAAGGGAAATATCCCCTGCTCCCACACAACTAATACTAGCTGACAACAGAAACAAAATTTCTGTCGATAGTATTTGAACCAGTCTTATTCATTTGCGAAATTCATGCATTCCTTCTTGCTGGTAACAGTGCCTTGCAAATCACTCAATTCATGTTTTCTAGCCAAACGTGCTGCTCCTGATTGTTTCGTACATCATGCATTAGTGGTCATTATCAAGACTGTGTTGTGTGTCAGCTTTTTATGGTCATCAATTGCACTCTGCTTGTGCTGCTCACTCATTCTTGTAACTCAAAGTACGTCGTTGTCATCCAATCCTAGCACTTGCAGCAGGACAAATCAACTGGCTCGTCACCGTGCCACTCGGGAAACTTCCGCAAGGCTTTCATGACATGTCGCAATCAAAGTCCTTCCACAACATTTCTGCAACGCGGCGGGTCACGATACCGAAAGTATGACTTGTGCTTCTGATCTATAATAAAACCACCACTCGGAAAGCGCTACTCCCTTCCCACATCCCTCAGAATGTGGTGAACGATCATCGATTACAACCAAGATGCAATGAATCTCGGTCGCATGCCTCACGCTCAGGGACAGTGCTACCACTCATCATCGTGGTTGCGTCTACTCCAGCTTTGAACTAGAGAGAGTTGAAGACATACTACAGAAATGATCCTGTGAAGTATGATCTTGCTTGCAAGCTATCACCGCTCGCTACTTATGCCACGAGACCGTCAACACGCCCTACGAGAATACGACACACTCTTCACATTCGCGATTTACTTATCGAAGAATTACTTAAGCTCGGACATTCTGCAAAGAACCTAGTTCTACTCCTATTTGGCCGCCATGATCTAACCTTTCCTCACTCAACTATTCTGTGCGCTACCAGTGCTTTTTGCATCCGAAATCAGAGACCATTGCCTCAGGCGAGACTGTATGTAAACACCGCTTGCAGCTCCGGCCGCTAGATGGGGGCCTGGGGCACATACAGTAGCATTCTATGGCGCAAGCAGACATGCCAAATAGTCACTGAAAGAGAAACACACAAGAGGGCAGTCATAGGACACTTGTGCTTTCTTTAAAACCGCCTCTCTCTTCGAAAATTTTCGCACCGCAATAGCGTATTCACCTCGCCCTAACAGTGCCAACTCTTGTCGATATTTGGCCACTTCCTCTTTCGTTTCACCTTGCGTCTTACTTGATACCCCGCCCAACAGCTGCTGATACACGCTACACGCAATTAATGTGTTTCTCTCTGTATCTCTTTTCGCCTACCACGAGTATTGCTTTTCCTCACATGGCAATTATGAAAACACCCACAGCTAAACAAACACTTCCATTCAGCATCACGTCCATACTATCAGTCATACACCAGTAATTTCACAGCTACTTGCTCCACTAATACATTTCTTAATGTTACTGTTAAACAGATGAAGAATCAAAGTATACAACAAGTCTCTATGAACATCACTGTCAGGACATTATACGCATACCATGCCCATCTTTATGCTTCAACTATGATGGCCCATGTGCTATGAATAAAGAAATTTCTCATCAAATATCAAATAATTTTACAACTATATAACTACTCCGACTAGCCCCTTACTAAAACTCTAGATGTTTAGCAATCCCGCCATCAATCTCAGAATAATCGCAAGCAGTGCTTTCATCCCATGAGCACTTCTTTGCAAACAAAACCACAAAACTACTTTTTATACTAGCTTCCTTGTCACAGTGAACAGGGAACTAATGCTAGTGCCCCAGTTTACTCAAAAACTTTTTCGCTTGCAACATATAAACAGCCAACTTGAACCTCTGGGATTTTCAAACACACACAGAAAACTTAATTCCACAGAAATTTAGGAGTAACAGTGGTTGCCTGACATTTTCATACATACTCAAATAGCTACTTCTATGCACTTCACACAATGTTCTCATCATGTTCCACCAGAGAACACAGTTATCACTATGAACGGATTCTGGTAAAAGAGCCTTCAAACCACAAACAGCCTGATCAAAGTGATTATCTCCACATCCTCTGCCAATATCATGTCACTCTATACCTGAGGAGGGAAACTACAATGCAGGGGAAGGAGCTTCGTTGTGAGCACTGTCCTGGTATTTCATCATTAACTCTTCTCAAGCCAAGTATGCACCACCTCTGTGTATGGCTGGGTCAATCAAAAAAGACAAGCAGCATCAACAACTCACAGGACACTATGAACATTTTTACCATTATCTGCACCACCTTCCACTGATTTACTGAAGAAGAAACTGCAAAGTCTGGCCAATTTTGTACACCAGTAATCTTGAAAACATTGGAGTCAACAGCAGATACATAGTTTCCAAGACTGTACCTAGGAACAACCCTTCAATTTCAAGATTTACATCTCACTGAGGCACATCACATCATACCCAAACTACACCTAGCAGGAAATTGCTACTCTATTCATTTCCAGCTATCTATGTCATATTCAACAAATGTCTCCCTCCCACCTACATCTTCTACAAAACTGAGTACATTGTTATGAACAAACAACCAATGCCATATTATGGCAACAATCCAGTGCCACTATTATCCACTCTCTTGAAAACAATTGAAATACTCATCCTGACCAACTATCCACCATCTTCAACCCAAATCTCACTCACACCATACCCACAAATCACAAACTTGTGCAGTAAAAATAATTTTGGGTTTCAAAACTCAATCTACTAATCACATACCAGTATTACTTACAACGCCTATCATTCATCATTCACTTCCAAATATCAGCTTATATGCTGTTGTGCAATTAAAGTGCAAATAAACACTAAACCATATAGCACTGAGGTATAGAAAGCGTTCACCAAGAGTTTCCACAATTATGCCTCTTGTGCCTCACACACACACAAATGTAACAACTCTTCACAATACAAAGCATTCACCTTCACCTCTGCACAATATTGCCTGCCATACATTATCGCAAGCACCACTCACATTACAATTCCTTTATGCTATTTCCAGATTAGTCTCCTGCCATTTATACAACTCAGACATTAAATAGCTCTCTTTCTCTTTACACTATCGTCTAACACACTGCACGCCATTTCAGGGCAAATGTACTTGTTTCATTATACTGCGACATGGCCTGTTACAATTTCAAATCAAGCAAAAACATCTACCTGATCCAACGTGCTCCGCTACTCCACACAACACAATCTACCTCTTCCTATTTACGCACATTATTGCTTACATTACGTTTTACTTGTGATTGTGGCTCAGCAATAGCCGAGCACTACGAAAAATACATTACAGACTCATTTAATGTTCCCCTCCACGGAAATCTTTAGTAAAAGGCGAAAGATTTATTCGATTTGAAGGGAAACCAGAGTGCCGATCAACGCACTCACTTCCATACTTATGGCTGCTTCTCTAGTACTTCTGCGCGAGAACGCGGAAAATTCTTTCCCTCTTGTCCACTTCTCTACCGTCAACAGACTTCCAGTGTTATGCAAGCACAAACCGCAAAACTAACTGCCAACGCTGAAATACGTGTCTGCCAAATGAGGTCGCTATTACTCTTTACATAACTATTTTCATCATTTCTGTCACCATCCAAGCTGCTTCATTACCTCACCTGCCGCCAGATGGCAGCACGCCTAATTCCTGTCGGCGACCCACCGTTTGACATACAACGTTCGGCACACAACTGCCCGCAGTGCTCTGCATCTAACACTAATCTCTCTCCTCCCCACCACACTCGTTCACTGAAAAAACTGACAACTAGATAGTTCTTTGTACGCGAAACTAGGCCACATCAGACGCAACGTGTATGTAGATGTGTAGTGCAAGGGAAATATCCCCTGCTCCCACACAACTAATACTAGCTGACAACAGAAACAAAATTTCTGTCGATAGTATTTGAACCAGTCTTATTCATTTGCGAAATTCATGCATTCCTTCTTGCTGGTAACAGTGCCTTGCAAATCACTCAATTCATGTTTTCTAGCCAAACGTGCTGCTCCTGATTGTTTCGTACATCATGCATTAGTGGTCATTATCAAGACTGTGTTGTGTGTCAGCTTTTTATGGTCATCAATTGCACTCTGCTTGTGCTGCTCACTCATTCTTGTAACTCAAAGTACGTCGTTGTCATCCAATCCTAGCACTTGCAGCAGGACAAATCAACTGGCTCGTCACCGTGCCACTCGGGAAACTTCCGCAAGGCTTTCATGACATGTCGCAATCAAAGTCCTTCCACAACATTTCTGCAACGCGGCGGGTCACGATACCGAAAGTATGACTTATGCTTCTGATCTATAATAAAACCACCACTCGGAAAGCGCTACTCCCTTCCCACATCCCTCAGAATGTGGTGAACGATCATCGATTACAACCAAGATGCAATGAATCTCGGTCGCATGCCTCACGCTCAGGGACAGTGCTACCACTCATCATCGTGGTTGCGTCTACTCCAGCTTTGAACTAGAGAGAGTTGAAGACATACTACAGAAATGATCCTGTGAAGTATGATCTTGCTTGCAAGCTATCACCGCTCGCTACTTATGCCACGAGACCGTCAACACGCCCTACGAGAATACGACACACTCTTCACATTCGCGATTTACTTATCGAAGAATTACTTAAGCTCGGACATTCTGCAAAGAACCTAGTTCTACTCCTATTTGGCCGCCATGATCTAACCTTTCCTCACTCAACTATTCTGTGCGCTACCAGTGCTTTTTGCATCCGAAATCAGAGACCATTGCCTCAGGCGAGACTGTATGTAAACACCGCTTGCAGCTCCGGCCGCTAGATGGGGGCCTGGGGCACATACAGTAGCATTCTATGGCGCAAGCAGACATGCCAAATAGTCACTGAAAGAGAAACACACAAGAGGGCAGTCATAGGACACTTGTGCTTTCTTTAAAACCGCCTCTCTCTTCGAAAATTTTCGCACCGCAATAGCGTATTCACCTCGCCCTAACAGTGCCAACTCTTGTCGATATTTGGCCACTTCCTCTTTCGTTTCACCTTGCGTCTTACTTGATACCCCGCCCAACAGCTGCTGATACACGCTACACGCAATTAATGTGTTTCTCTCTGTATCTCTTTTCGCCTACCACGAGTATTGCTTTTCCTCACATGGCAATTATGAAAACACCCACAGCTAAACAAACACTTCCATTCAGCATCACGTCCATACTATCAGTCATACACCAGTAATTTCACAGCTACTTGCTCCACTAATACATTTCTTAATGTTACTGTTAAACAGATGAAGAATCAAAGTATACAACAAGTCTCTATGAACATCACTGTCAGGACATTATACGCATACCATGCCCATCTTTATGCTTCAACTATGATGGCCCATGTGCTATGAATAAAGAAATTTCTCATCAAATATCAAATAATTTTACAACTATATAACTACTCCGACTAGCCCCTTACTAAAACTCTAGATGTTTAGCAATCCCGCCATCAATCTCAGAATAATCGCAAGCAGTGCTTTCATCCCATGAGCACTTCTTTGCAAACAAAACCACAAAACTACTTTTTATACTAGCTTCCTTGTCACAGTGAACAGGGAACTAATGCTAGTGCCCCAGTTTACTCAAAAACTTTTTCGCTTGCAACATATAAACAGCCAACTTGAACCTCTGGGATTTTCAAACACACACAGAAAACTTAATTCCACAGAAATTTAGGAGTAACAGTGGTTGCCTGACATTTTCATACATACTCAAATAGCTACTTCTATGCACTTCACACAATGTTCTCATCATGTTCCACCAGAGAACACAGTTATCACTATGAATGGATTCTGGTAAAAGAGCCTTCAAACCACAAACAGCCTGATCAAAGTGATTATCTCCACATCCTCTGCCAATATCATGTCACTCTATACCTGAGGAGGGAAACTACAATGCAGGGGAAGGAGCTTCGTTGTGAGCACTGTCCTGGTATTTCATCATTAACTCTTCTCAAGCCAAGTATGCACCACCTCTGTGTATGGCTGGGTCAATCAAAAAAGACAAGCAGCATCAACAACTCACAGGACACTATGAACATTTTTACCATTATCTGCACCACCTTCCACTGATTTACTGAAGAAGAAACTGCAAAGTCTGGCCAATTTTGTACACCAGTAATCTTGAAAACATTGGAGTCAACAGCAGATACATAGTTTCCAAGACTGTACCTAGGAACAACCCTTCAATTTCAAGATTTACATCTCACTGAGGCACATCACATCATACCCAAACTACACCTAGCAGGAAATTGCTACTCTATTCATTTCCAGCTATCTATGTCATATTCAACAAATGTCTCCCTCCCACCTACATCTTCTACAAAACTGAGTACATTGTTATGAACAAACAACCAATGCCATATTATGGCAACAATCCAGTGCCACTATTATCCACTCTCTTGAAAACAATTGAAATACTCATCCTGACCAACTATCCACCATCTTCAACCCAAATCTCACTCACACCATACCCACAAATCACAAACTTGTGCAGTAAAAATAATTTTGGGTTTCAAAACTCAATCTACTAATCACATACCAGTATTACTTACAACGCCTATCATTCATCATTCACTTCCAAATATCAGCTTATATGCTGTTGTGCAATTAAAGTGCAAATAAACACTAAACCATATAGCACTGAGGTATAGAAAGCGTTCACCAAGAGTTTCCACAATTATGCCTCTTGTGCCTCACACACACACAAATGTAACAACTCTTCACAATACAAAGCATTCACCTTCACCTCTGCACAATATTGCCTGCCATACATTATCGCAAGCACCACTCACATTACAATTCCTTTATGCTATTTCCAGATTAGTCTCCTGCCATTTATACAACTCAGACATTAAATAGCTCTCTTTCTCTTTACACTATCGTCTAACACACTGCACGCCATTTCAGGGCAAATGTACTTGTTTCATTATACTGCGACATGGCCTGTTACAATTTCAAATCAAGCAAAAACATCTACCTGATCCAACGTGCTCCGCTACTCCACACAACACAATCTACCTCTTCCTATTTACGCACATTATTGCTTACATTACGTTTTACTTGTGATTGTGGCTCAGCAATAGCCGAGCACTACGAAAAATACATTACAGACTCATTTAATGTTCCCCTCCACGGAAATCTTTAGTAAAAGGCGAAAGATTTATTCGATTTGAAGGGAAACCAGAGTGCCGATCAACGCACTCACTTCCATACTTATGGCTGCTTCTCTAGTACTTCTGCGCGAGAACGCGGAAAATTCTTTCCCTCTTGTCCACTTTTCTACCGTCAACAGACTTCCAGTGTTATGCAAGCACAAACCGCAAAACTAACTGCCAACGCTGAAATACGTGTCTGCCAAATGAGGTCGCTATTACTCTTTACATAACTATTTTCATCATTTCTGTCACCATCCAAGCTGCTTCATTACCTCACCTGCCGCCAGATGGCAGCACGCCTAATTCCTGTCGGCGACCCACCGTTTGACATACAACGTTCGGCACACAACTGCCCGCAGTGCTCTGCATCTAACACTAATCTCTCTCCTCCCCACCACACTCGTTCACTGAAAAAACTGACAACTAGATAGTTCTTTGTACGCGAAACTAGGCCACATCAGACGCAACGTGTATGTAGATGTGTAGTGCAAGGGAAATATCCCCTGCTCCCACACAACTAATACTAGCTGACAACAGAAACAAAATTTCTGTCGATAGTATTTGAACCAGTCTTATTCATTTGCGAAATTCATGCATTCCTTCTTGCTGGTAACAGTGCCTTGCAAATCACTCAATTCATGTTTTCTAGCCAAACGTGCTGCTCCTGATTGTTTCGTACATCATGCATTAGTGGTCATTATCAAGACTGTGTTGTGTGTCAGCTTTTTATGGTCATCAATTGCACTCTGCTTGTGCTGCTCACTCATTCTTGTAACTCAAAGTACGTCGTTGTCATCCAATCCTAGCACTTGCAGCAGGACAAATCAACTGGCTCGTCACCGTGCCACTCGGGAAACTTCCGCAAGGCTTTCATGACATGTCGCAATCAAAGTCCTTCCACAACATTTCTGCAACGCGGCGGGTCACGATACCGAAAGTATGACTTATGCTTCTGATCTATAATAAAACCACCACTCGGAAAGCGCTACTCCCTTCCCACATCCCTCAGAATGTGGTGAACGATCATCGATTACAACCATGATGCAATGAATCTCGGTCGCATGCCTCACGCTCAGGGACAGTGCTACCACTCATCATCGTGGTTGCGTCTACTCCAGCTTTGAACTAGAGAGAGTTGAAGACATACTACAGAAATGATCCTGTGAAGTATGATCTTGCTTGCAAGCTATCACCGCTCGCTACTTATGCCACGAGACCGTCAACACGCCCTACGAGAATACGACACACTCTTCACATTCGCGATTTACTTATCGAAGAATTACTTAAGCTCGGACATTCTGCAAAGAACCTAGTTCTACTCCTATTTGGCCGCCATGATCTAACCTTTCCTCACTCAACTATTCTGTGCGCTACCAGTGCTTTTTGCATCCGAAATCAGAGACCATTGCCTCAGGCGAGACTGTATGTAAACACCGCTTGCAGCTCCGGCCGCTAGATGGGGGCCTGGGGCACATACAGTAGCATTCTATGGCGCAAGCAGACATGCCAAATAGTCACTGAAAGAGAAACACACAAGAGGGCAGTCATAGGACACTTGTGCTTTCTTTAAAACCGCCTCTCTCTTCGAAAATTTTCGCACCGCAATAGCGTATTCACCTCGCCCTAACAGTGCCAACTCTTGTCGATATTTGGCCACTTCCTCTTTCGTTTCACCTTGCGTCTTACTTGATACCCCGCCCAACAGCTGCTGATACACGCTACACGCAATTAATGTGTTTCTCTCTGTATCTCTTTTCGCCTACCACGAGTATTGCTTTTCCTCACATGGCAATTATGAAAACACCCACAGCTAAACAAACACTTCCATTCAGCATCACGTCCATACTATCAGTCATACACCAGTAATTTCACAGCTACTTGCTCCACTAATACATTTCTTAATGTTACTGTTAAACAGATGAAGAATCAAAGTATACAACAAGTCTCTATGAACATCACTGTCAGGACATTATACGCATACCATGCCCATCTTTATGCTTCAACTATGATGGCCCATGTGCTATGAATAAAGAAATTTCTCATCAAATATCAAATAATTTTACAACTATATAACTACTCCGACTAGCCCCTTACTAAAACTCTAGATGTTTAGCAATCCCGCCATCAATCTCAGAATAATCGCAAGCAGTGCTTTCATCCCATGAGCACTTCTTTGCAAACAAAACCACAAAACTACTTTTTATACTAGCTTCCTTGTCACAGTGAACAGGGAACTAATGCTAGTGCCCCAGTTTACTCAAAAACTTTTTCGCTTGCAACATATAAACAGCCAACTTGAACCTCTGGGATTTTCAAACACACACAGAAAACTTAATTCCACAGAAATTTAGGAGTAACAGTGGTTGCCTGACATTTTCATACATACTCAAATAGCTACTTCTATGCACTTCACACAATGTTCTCATCATGTTCCACCAGAGAACACAGTTATCACTATGAATGGATTCTGGTAAAAGAGCCTTCAAACCACAAACAGCCTGATCAAAGTGATTATCTCCACATCCTCTGCCAATATCATGTCACTCTATACCTGAGGAGGGAAACTACAATGCAGGGGAAGGAGCTTCGTTGTGAGCACGGTCCTGTTATTTCATCATTAACTCTTCTCAAGCCAAGTATGCACCACCTCTGTGTATGGCTGGGTCAATCAAAAAAGACAAGCAGCATCAACAACTCACAGGACACTATGAACATTTTTACCATTATCTGCACCACCTTCCACTGATTTACTGAAGAAGAAACTGCAAAGTCTGGCCAATTTTGTACACCAGTAATCTTGAAAACATTGGAGTCAACAGCAGATACATAGTTTCCAAGACTGTACCTAGGAACAACCCTTCAATTTCAAGATTTACATCTCACTGAGGCACATCACATCATACCCAAACTACACCTAGCAGGAAATTGCTACTCTATTCATTTCCAGCTATCTATGTCATATTCAACAAATGTCTCCCTCCCACCTACATCTTCTACAAAACTGAGTACATTGTTATGAACAAACAACCAATGCCATATTATGGCAACAATCCAGTGCCACTATTATCCACTCTCTTGAAAACAATTGAAATACTCATCCTGACCAACTATCCACCATCTTCAACCCAAATCTCACTCACACCATACCCACAAATCACAAACTTGTGCAGTAAAAATAATTTTGGGTTTCAAAACTCAATCTACTAATCACATACCAGTATTACTTACAACGCCTATCATTCATCATTCACTTCCAAATATCAGCTTATATGCTGTTGTGCAATTAAAGTGCAAATAAACACTAAACCATATAGCACTGAGGTATAGAAAGCGTTCACCAAGAGTTTCCACAATTATGCCTCTTGTGCCTCACACACACACAAATGTAACAACTCTTCACAATACAAAGCATTCACCTTCACCTCTGCACAATATTGCCTGCCATACATTATCGCAAGCACCACTCACATTACAATTCCTTTATGCTATTTCCAGATTAGTCTCCTGCCATTTATACAACTCAGACATTAAATAGCTCTCTTTCTCTTTACACTATCGTCTAACACACTGCACGCCATTTCAGGGCAAATGTACTTGTTTCATTATACTGCGACATGGCCTGTTACAATTTCAAATCAAGCAAAAACATCTACCTGATCCAACGTGCTCCGCTACTCCACACAACACAATCTACCTCTTCCTATTTACGCACATTATTGCTTACATTACGTTTTACTTGTGATTGTGGCTCAGCAATAGCCGAGCACTACGAAAAATACATTACAGACTCATTTAATGTTCCCCTCCACGGAAATCTTTAGTAAAAGGCGAAAGATTTATTCGATTTGAAGGGAAACCAGAGTGCCGATCAACGCACTCACTTCCATACTTATGGCTGCTTCTCTAGTACTTCTGCGCGAGAACGCGGAAAATTCTTTCCCTCTTGTCCACTTCTCTACCGTCAACAGACTTCCAGTGTTATGCAAGCACAAACCGCAAAACTAACTGCCAACGCTGAAATACGTGTCTGCCAAATGAGGTCGCTATTACTCTTTACATAACTATTTTCATCATTTCTGTCACCATCCAAGCTGCTTCATTACCTCACCTGCCGCCAGATGGCAGCACGCCTAATTCCTGTCAGCGACCCACCGTTTGACATACAACGTTCGGCACACAACTGCCCGCAGTGCTCTGCATCTAACACTAATCTCTCTCCTCCCCACCACACTCGTTCACTGAAAAAACTGACAACTAGATAGTTCTTTGTACGCGAAACTAGGCCACATCAGACGCAACGTGTATGTAGATGTGTAGTGCAAGGGAAATATCCCCTGCTCCCACACAACTAATACTAGCTGACAACAGAAACAAAATTTCTGTCGATAGTATTTGAACCAGTCTTATTCATTTGCGAAATTCATGCATTCCTTCTTGCTGGTAACAGTGCCTTGCAAATCACTCAATTCATGTTTTCTAGCCAAACGTGCTGCTCCTGATTGTTTCGTACATCATGCATTAGTGGTCATTATCAAGACTGTGTTGTGTGTCAGCTTTTTATGGTCATCAATTGCACTCTGCTTGTGCTGCTCACTCATTCTTGTAACTCAAAGTACGTCGTTGTCATCCAATCCTAGCACTTGCAGCAGGACAAATCAACTGGCTCGTCACCGTGCCACTCGGGAAACTTCCGCAAGGCTTTCATGACATGTCGCAATCAAAGTCCTTCCACAACATTTCTGCAACGCGGCGGGTCACGATACCGAAAGTATGACTTATGCTTCTGATCTATAATAAAACCACCACTCGGAAAGCGCTACTCCCTTCCCACATCCCTCAGAATGTGGTGAACGATCATCGATTACAACCAAGATGCAATGAATCTCGGTCGCATGCCTCACGCTCAGGGACAGTGCTACCACTCATCATCGTGGTTGCGTCTACTCCAGCTTTGAACTAGAGAGAGTTGAAGACATACTACAGAAATGATCCTGTGAAGTATGATCTTGCTTGCAAGCTATCACCGCTCGCTACTTATGCCACGAGACCGTCAACACGCCCTACGAGAATACGACACACTCTTCACATTCGCGATTTACTTATCGAAGAATTACTTAAGCTCGGACATTCTGCAAAGAACCTAGTTCTACTCCTATTTGGCCGCCATGATCTAACCTTTCCTCACTCAACTATTCTGTGCGCTACCAGTGCTTTTTGCATCCGAAATCAGAGACCATTGCCTCAGGCGAGACTGTATGTAAACACCGCTTGCAGCTCCGGCCGCTAGATGGGGGCCTGGGGCACATACAGTAGCATTCTATGGCGCAAGCAGACATGCCAAATAGTCACTGAAAGAGAAACACACAAGAGGGCAGTCATAGGACACTTGTGCTTTCTTTAAAACCGCCTCTCTCTTCGAAAATTTTCGCACCGCAATAGCGTATTCACCTCGCCCTAACAGTGCCAACTCTTGTCGATATTTGGCCACTTCCTCTTTCGTTTCACCTTGCGTCTTACTTGATACCCCGCCCAACAGCTGCTGATACACGCTACACGCAATTAATGTGTTTCTCTCTGTATCTCTTTTCGCCTACCACGAGTATTGCTTTTCCTCACATGGCAATTATGAAAACACCCACAGCTAAACAAACACTTCCATTCAGCATCACGTCCATACTATCAGTCATACACCAGTAATTTCACAGCTACTTGCTCCACTAATACATTTCTTAATGTTACTGTTAAACAGATGAAGAATCAAAGTATACAACAAGTCTCTATGAACATCACTGTCAGGACATTATACGCATACCATGCCCATCTTTATGCTTCAACTATGATGGCCCATGTGCTATGAATAAAGAAATTTCTCATCAAATATCAAATAATTTTACAACTATATAACTACTCCGACTAGCCCCTTACTAAAACTCTAGATGTTTAGCAATCCCGCCATCAATCTCAGAATAATCGCAAGCAGTGCTTTCATCCCATGAGCACTTCTTTGCAAACAAAACCACAAAACTACTTTTTATACTAGCTTCCTTGTCACAGTGAACAGGGAACTAATGCTAGTGCCCCAGTTTACTCAAAAACTTTTTCGCTTGCAACATATAAACAGCCAACTTGAACCTCTGGGATTTTCAAACACACACAGAAAACTTAATTCCACAGAAATTTAGGAGTAACAGTGGTTGCCTGACATTTTCATACATACTCAAATAGCTACTTCTATGCACTTCACACAATGTTCTCATCATGTTTCACCAGAGAACACAGTTATCACTATGAACGGATTCTGGTAAAAGAGCCTTCAAACCACAAACAGCCTGATCAAAGTGATTATCTCCACATCCTCTGCCAATATCATGTCACTCTATACCTGAGGAGGGAAACTACAATGCAGGGGAAGGAGCTTCGTTGTGAGCACTGTCCTGGTATTTCATCATTAACTCTTCTCAAGCCAAGTATGCACCACCTCTGTGTATGGCTGGGTCAATCAAAAAAGACAAGCAGCATCAACAACTCACAGGACACTATGAACATTTTTACCATTATCTGCACCACCTTCCACTGATTTACTGAAGAAGAAACTGCAAAGTCTGGCCAATTTTGTACACCAGTAATCTTGAAAACATTGGAGTCAACAGCAGATACATAGTTTCCAAGACTGTACCTAGGAACAACCCTTCAATTTCAAGATTTACATCTCACTGAGGCACATCACATCATACCCAAACTACACCTAGCAGGAAATTGCTACTCTATTCATTTCCAGCTATCTATGTCATATTCAACAAATGTCTCCCTCCCACCTACATCTTCTACAAAACTGAGTACATTGTTATGAACAAACAACCAATGCCATATTATGGCAACAATCCAGTGCCACTATTATCCACTCTCTTGAAAACAATTGAAATACTCATCCTGACCAACTATCCACCATCTTCAACCCAAATCTCACTCACACCATACCCACAAATCACAAACTTGTGCAGTAAAAATAATTTTGGGTTTCAAAACTCAATCTACTAATCACATACCAGTATTACTTACAACGCCTATCATTCATCATTCACTTCCAAATATCAGCTTATATGCTGTTGTGCAATTAAAGTGCAAATAAACACTAAACCATATAGCACTGAGGTATAGAAAGCGTTCACCAAGAGTTTCCACAATTATGCCTCTTGTGCCTCACACACACACACAAATGTAACAACTCTTCACAATACAAAGCATTCACCTTCACCTCTGCACAATATTGCCTGCCATACATTATCGCAAGCACCACTCACATTACAATTCCTTTATGCTATTTCCAGATTAGTCTCCTGCCATTTATACAACTCAGACATTAAATAGCTCTCTTTCTCTTTACACTATCGTCTAACACACTGCACGCCATTTCAGGGCAAATGTACTTGTTTCATTATACTGCGACATGGCCTGTTACAATTTCAAATCAAGCAAAAACATCTACCTGATCCAACGTGCTCCGCTACTCCACACAACACAATCTACCTCTTCCTATTTACGCACATTATTGCTTACATTACGTTTTACTTGTGATTGTGGCTCAGCAATAGCCGAGCACTACGAAAAATACATTACAGACTCATTTAATGTTCCCCTCCACGGAAATCTTTAGTAAAAGGCGAAAGATTTATTCGATTTGAAGGGAAACCAGAGTGCCGATCAACGCACTCACTTCCATACTTATGGCTGCTTCTCTAGTACTTCTGCGCGAGAACGCGGAAAATTCTTTCCCTCTTGTCCACTTCTCTACCGTCAACAGACTTCCAGTGTTATGCAAGCACAAACCGCAAAACTAACTGCCAACGCTGAAATACGTGTCTGCCAAATGAGGTCGCTATTACTCTTTACATAACTATTTTCATCATTTCTGTCACCATCCAAGCTGCTTCATTACCTCACCTGCCGCCAGATGGCAGCACGCCTAATTCCTGTCGGCGACCCACCGTTTGACATACAACGTTCGGCACACAACTGCCCGCAGTGCTCTGCATCTAACACTAATCTCTCTCCTCCCCACCACACTCGTTCACTGAAAAAACTGACAACTAGATAGTTCTTTGTACGCGAAACTAGGCCACATCAGACGCAACGTGTATGTAGATGTGTAGTGCAAGGGAAATATCCCCTGCTCCCACACAACTAATACTAGCTGACAACAGAAACAAAATTTCTGTCGATAGTATTTGAACCAGTCTTATTCATTTGCGAAATTCATGCATTCCTTCTTGCTGGTAACAGTGCCTTGCAAATCACTCAATTCATGTTTTCTAGCCAAACGTGCTGCTCCTGATTGTTTCGTACATCATGCATTAGTGGTCATTATCAAGACTGTGTTGTGTGTCAGCTTTTTATGGTCATCAATTGCACTCTGCTTGTGCTGCTCACTCATTCTTGTAACTCAAAGTACGTCGTTGTCATCCAATCCTAGCACTTGCAGCAGGACAAATCAACTGGCTCGTCACCGTGCCACTCGGGAAACTTCCGCAAGGCTTTCATGACATGTCGCAATCAAAGTCCTTCCACAACATTTCTGCAACGCGGCGGGTCACGATACCGAAAGTATGACTTATGCTTCTGATCTATAATAAAACCACCACTCGGAAAGCGCTACTCCCTTCCCACATCCCTCAGAATGTGGTGAACGATCATCGATTACAACCATGATGCAATGAATCTCGGTCGCATGCCTCACGCTCAGGGACAGTGCTACCACTCATCATCGTGGTTGCGTCTACTCCAGCTTTGAACTAGAGAGAGTTGAAGACATACTACAGAAATGATCCTGTGAAGTATGATCTTGCTTGCAAGCTATCACCGCTCGCTACTTATGCCACGAGACCGTCAACACGCCCTACGAGAATACGACACACTCTTCACATTCGCGATTTACTTATCGAAGAATTACTTAAGCTCGGACATTCTGCAAAGAACCTAGTTCTACTCCTATTTGGCCGCCATGATCTAACCTTTCCTCACTCAACTATTCTGTGCGCTACCAGTGCTTTTTGCATCCGAAATCAGAGACCATTGCCTCAGGCGAGACTGTATGTAAACACCGCTTGCAGCTCCGGCCGCTAGATGGGGGCCTGGGGCACATACAGTAGCATTCTATGGCGCAAGCAGACATGCCAAATAGTCACTGAAAGAGAAACACACAAGAGGGCAGTCATAGGACACTTGTGCTTTCTTTAAAACCGCCTCTCTCTTCGAAAATTTTCGCACCGCAATAGCGTATTCACCTCGCCCTAACAGTGCCAACTCTTGTCGATATTTGGCCACTTCCTCTTTCGTTTCACCTTGCGTCTTACTTGATACCCCGCCCAACAGCTGCTGATACACGCTACACGCAATTAATGTGTTTCTCTCTGTATCTCTTTTCGCCTACCACGAGTATTGCTTTTCCTCACATGGCAATTATGAAAACACCCACAGCTAAACAAACACTTCCATTCAGCATCACGTCCATACTATCAGTCATACACCAGTAATTTCACAGCTACTTGCTCCACTAATACATTTCTTAATGTTACTGTTAAACAGATGAAGAATCAAAGTATACAACAAGTCTCTATGAACATCACTGTCAGGACATTATACGCATACCATGCCCATCTTTATGCTTCAACTATGATGGCCCATGTGCTATGAATAAAGAAATTTCTCATCAAATATCAAATAATTTTACAACTATATAACTACTCCGACTAGCCCCTTACTAAAACTCTAGATGTTTAGCAATCCCGCCATCAATCTCAGAATAATCGCAAGCAGTGCTTTCATCCCATGAGCACTTCTTTGCAAACAAAACCACAAAACTACTTTTTATACTAGCTTCCTTGTCACAGTGAACAGGGAACTAATGCTAGTGCCCCAGTTTACTCAAAAACTTTTTCGCTTGCAACATATAAACAGCCAACTTGAACCTCTGGGATTTTCAAACACACACAGAAAACTTAATTCCACAGAAATTTAGGAGTAACAGTGGTTGCCTGACATTTTCATACATACTCAAATAGCTACTTCTATGCACTTCACACAATGTTCTCATCATGTTCCACCAGAGAACACAGTTATCACTATGAATGGATTCTGGTAAAAGAGCCTTCAAACCACAAACAGCCTGATCAAAGTGATTATCTCCACATCCTCTGCCAATATCATGTCACTCTATACCTGAGGAGGGAAACTACAATGCAGGGGAAGGAGCTTCGTTGTGAGCACGGTCCTGTTATTTCATCATTAACTCTTCTCAAGCCAAGTATGCACCACCTCTGTGTATGGCTGGGTCAATCAAAAAAGACAAGCAGCATCAACAACTCACAGGACACTATGAACATTTTTACCATTATCTGCACCACCTTCCACTGATTTACTGAAGAAGAAACTGCAAAGTCTGGCCAATTTTGTACACCAGTAATCTTGAAAACATTGGAGTCAACAGCAGATACATAGTTTCCAAGACTGTACCTAGGAACAACCCTTCAATTTCAAGATTTACATCTCACTGAGGCACATCACATCATACCCAAACTACACCTAGCAGGAAATTGCTACTCTATTCATTTCCAGCTATCTATGTCATATTCAACAAATGTCTCCCTCCCACCTACATCTTCTACAAAACTGAGTACATTGTTATGAACAAACAACCAATGCCATATTATGGCAACAATCCAGTGCCACTATTATCCACTCTCTTGAAAACAATTGAAATACTCATCCTGACCAACTATCCACCATCTTCAACCCAAATCTCACTCACACCATACCCACAAATCACAAACTTGTGCAGTAAAAATAATTTTGGGTTTCAAAACTCAATCTACTAATCACATACCAGTATTACTTACAACGCCTATCATTCATCATTCACTTCCAAATATCAGCTTATATGCTGTTGTGCAATTAAAGTGCAAATAAACACTAAACCATATAGCACTGAGGTATAGAAAGCGTTCACCAAGAGTTTCCACAATTATGCCTCTTGTGCCTCACACACACACAAATGTAACAACTCTTCACAATACAAAGCATTCACCTTCACCTCTGCACAATATTGCCTGCCATACATTATCGCAAGCACCACTCACATTACAATTCCTTTATGCTATTTCCAGATTAGTCTCCTGCCATTTATACAACTCAGACATTAAATAGCTCTCTTTCTCTTTACACTATCGTCTAACACACTGCACGCCATTTCAGGGCAAATGTACTTGTTTCATTATACTGCGACATGGCCTGTTACAATTTCAAATCAAGCAAAAACATCTACCTGATCCAACGTGCTCCGCTACTCCACACAACACAATCTACCTCTTCCTATTTACGCACATTATTGCTTACATTACGTTTTACTTGTGATTGTGGCTCAGCAATAGCCGAGCACTACGAAAAATACATTACAGACTCATTTAATGTTCCCCTCCACGGAAATCTTTAGTAAAAGGCGAAAGATTTATTCGATTTGAAGGGAAACCAGAGTGCCGATCAACGCACTCACTTCCATACTTATGGCTGCTTCTCTAGTACTTCTGCGCGAGAACGCGGAAAATTCTTTCCCTCTTGTCCACTTCTCTACCGTCAACAGACTTCCAGTGTTATGCAAGCACAAACCGCAAAACTAACTGCCAACGCTGAAATACGTGTCTGCCAAATGAGGTCGCTATTACTCTTTACATAACTATTTTCATCATTTCTGTCACCATCCAAGCTGCTTCATTACCTCACCTGCCGCCAGATGGCAGCACGCCTAATTCCTGTCGGCGACCCACCGTTTGACATACAACGTTCGGCACACAACTGCCCGCAGTGCTCTGCATCTAACACTAATCTCTCTCCTCCCCACCACACTCGTTCACTGAAAAAACTGACAACTAGATAGTTCTTTGTACGCGAAACTAGGCCACATCAGACGCAACGTGTATGTAGATGTGTAGTGCAAGGGAAATATCCCCTGCTCCCACACAACTAATACTAGCTGACAACAGAAACAAAATTTCTGTCGATAGTATTTGAACCAGTCTTATTCATTTGCGAAATTCATGCATTCCTTCTTGCTGGTAACAGTGCCTTGCAAATCACTCAATTCATGTTTTCTAGCCAAACGTGCTGCTCCTGATTGTTTCGTACATCATGCATTAGTGGTCATTATCAAGACTGTGTTGTGTGTCAGCTTTTTATGGTCATCAATTGCACTCTGCTTGTGCTGCTCACTCATTCTTGTAACTCAAAGTACGTCGTTGTCATCCAATCCTAGCACTTGCAGCAGGACAAATCAACTGGCTCGTCACCGTGCCACTCGGGAAACTTCCGCAAGGCTTTCATGACATGTCGCAATCAAAGTCCTTCCACAACATTTCTGCAACGCGGCGGGTCACGATACCGAAAGTATGACTTATGCTTCTGATCTATAATAAAACCACCACTCGGAAAGCGCTACTCCCTTCCCACATCCCTCAGAATGTGGTGAACGATCATCGATTACAACCAAGATGCAATGAATCTCGGTCGCATGCCTCACGCTCAGGGACAGTGCTACCACTCATCATCGTGGTTGCGTCTACTCCAGCTTTGAACTAGAGAGAGTTGAAGACATACTACAGAAATGATCCTGTGAAGTATGATCTTGCTTGCAAGCTATCACCGCTCGCTACTTATGCCACGAGACCGTCAACACGCCCTACGAGAATACGACACACTCTTCACATTCGCGATTTACTTATCGAAGAATTACTTAAGCTCGGACATTCTGCAAAGAACCTAGTTCTACTCCTATTTGGCCGCCATGATCTAACCTTTCCTCACTCAACTATTCTGTGCGCTACCAGTGCTTTTTGCATCCGAAATCAGAGACCATTGCCTCAGGCGAGACTGTATGTAAACACCGCTTGCAGCTCCGGCCGCTAGATGGGGGCCTGGGGCACATACAGTAGCATTCTATGGCGCAAGCAGACATGCCAAATAGTCACTGAAAGAGAAACACACAAGAGGGCAGTCATAGGACACTTGTGCTTTCTTTAAAACCGCCTCTCTCTTCGAAAATTTTCGCACCGCAATAGCGTATTCACCTCGCCCTAACAGTGCCAACTCTTGTCGATATTTGGCCACTTCCTCTTTCGTTTCACCTTGCGTCTTACTTGATACCCCGCCCAACAGCTGCTGATACACGCTACACGCAATTAATGTGTTTCTCTCTGTATCTCTTTTCGCCTACCACGAGTATTGCTTTTCCTCACATGGCAATTATGAAAACACCCACAGCTAAACAAACACTTCCATTCAGCATCACGTCCATACTATCAGTCATACACCAGTAATTTCACAGCTACTTGCTCCACTAATACATTTCTTAATGTTACTGTTAAACAGATGAAGAATCAAAGTATACAACAAGTCTCTATGAACATCACTGTCAGGACATTATACGCATACCATGCCCATCTTTATGCTTCAACTATGATGGCCCATGTGCTATGAATAAAGAAATTTCTCATCAAATATCAAATAATTTTACAACTATATAACTACTCCGACTAGCCCCTTACTAAAACTCTAGATGTTTAGCAATCCCGCCATCAATCTCAGAATAATCGCAAGCAGTGCTTTCATCCCATGAGCACTTCTTTGCAAACAAAACCACAAAACTACTTTTTATACTAGCTTCCTTGTCACAGTGAACAGGGAACTAATGCTAGTGCCCCAGTTTACTCAAAAACTTTTTCGCTTGCAACATATAAACAGCCAACTTGAACCTCTGGGATTTTCAAACACACACAGAAAACTTAATTCCACAGAAATTTAGGAGTAACAGTGGTTGCCTGACATTTTCATACATACTCAAATAGCTACTTCTATGCACTTCACACAATGTTCTCATCATGTTCCACCAGAGAACACAGTTATCACTATGAACGGATTCTGGTAAAAGAGCCTTCAAACCACAAACAGCCTGATCAAAGTGATTATCTCCACATCCTCTGCCAATATCATGTCACTCTATACCTGAGGAGGGAAACTACAATGCAGGGGAAGGAGCTTCGTTGTGAGCACTGTCCTGGTATTTCATCATTAACTCTTCTCAAGCCAAGTATGCACCACCTCTGTGTATGGCTGGGTCAATCAAAAAAGACAAGCAGCATCAACAACTCACAGGACACTATGAACATTTTTACCATTATCTGCACCACCTTCCACTGATTTACTGAAGAAGAAACTGCAAAGTCTGGCCAATTTTGTACACCAGTAATCTTGAAAACATTGGAGTCAACAGCAGATACATAGTTTCCAAGACTGTACCTAGGAACAACCCTTCAATTTCAAGATTTACATCTCACTGAGGCACATCACATCATACCCAAACTACACCTAGCAGGAAATTGCTACTCTATTCATTTCCAGCTATCTATGTCATATTCAACAAATGTCTCCCTCCCACCTACATCTTCTACAAAACTGAGTACATTGTTATGAACAAACAACCAATGCCATATTATGGCAACAATCCAGTGCCACTATTATCCACTCTCTTGAAAACAATTGAAATACTCATCCTGACCAACTATCCACCATCTTCAACCCAAATCTCACTCACACCATACCCACAAATCACAAACTTGTGCAGTAAAAATAATTTTGGGTTTCAAAACTCAATCTACTAATCACATACCAGTATTACTTACAACGCCTATCATTCATCATTCACTTCCAAATATCAGCTTATATGCTGTTGTGCAATTAAAGTGCAAATAAACACTAAACCATATAGCACTGAGGTATAGAAAGCGTTCACCAAGAGTTTCCACAATTATGCCTCTTGTGCCTCACACACACACAAATGTAACAACTCTTCACAATACAAAGCATTCACCTTCACCTCTGCACAATATTGCCTGCCATACATTATCGCAAGCACCACTCACATTACAATTCCTTTATGCTATTTCCAGATTAGTCTCCTGCCATTTATACAACTCAGACATTAAATAGCTCTCTTTCTCTTTACACTATCGTCTAACACACTGCACGCCATTTCAGGGCAAATGTACTTGTTTCATTATACTGCGACATGGCCTGTTACAATTTCAAATCAAGCAAAAACATCTACCTGATCCAACGTGCTCCGCTACTCCACACAACACAATCTACCTCTTCCTATTTACGCACATTATTGCTTACATTACGTTTTACTTGTGATTGTGGCTCAGCAATAGCCGAGCACTACGAAAAATACATTACAGACTCATTTAATGTTCCCCTCCACGGAAATCTTTAGTAAAAGGCGAAAGATTTATTCGACTTGAAGGGAAACCAGAGTGCCGATCAACGCACTCACTTCCATACTTATGGCTGCTTCTCTAGTACTTCTGCGCGAGAACGCGGAAAATTCTTTCCCTCTTGTCCACTTCTCTACCGTCAACAGACTTCCAGTGTTATGCAAGCACAAACCGCAAAACTAACTGCCAACGCTGAAATACGTGTCTGCCAAATGAGGTCGCTATTACTCTTTACATAACTATTTTCATCATTTCTGTCACCATCCAAGCTGCTTCATTACCTCACCTGCCGCCAGATGGCAGCACGCCTAATTCCTGTCGGCGACCCACCGTTTGACATACAACGTTCGGCACACAACTGCCCGCAGTGCTCTGCATCTAACACTAATCTCTCTCCTCCCCACCACACTCGTTCACTGAAAAAACTGACAACTAGATAGTTCTTTGTACGCGAAACTAGGCCACATCAGACGCAACGTGTATGTAGATGTGTAGTGCAAGGGAAATATCCCCTGCTCCCACACAACTAATACTAGCTGACAACAGAAACAAAATTTCTGTCGATAGTATTTGAACCAGTCTTATTCATTTGCGAAATTCATGCATTCCTTCTTGCTGGTAACAGTGCCTTGCAAATCACTCAATTCATGTTTTCTAGCCAAACGTGCTGCTCCTGATTGTTTCGTACATCATGCATTAGTGGTCATTATCAAGACTGTGGGGGACTGTGTTGTGTGTCAGCTTTTTATGGTCATCAATTGCACTCTGCTTGTGCTGCTCACTCATTCTTGTAACTCAAAGTACGTCGTTGTCATCCAATCCTAGCACTTGCAGCAGGACAAATCAACTGGCTCGTCACCGTGCCACTCGGGAAACTTCCGCAAGGCTTTCATGACATGTCGCAATCAAAGTCCTTCCACAACATTTCTGCAACGCGGCGGGTCACGATACCGAAAGTATGACTTATGCTTCTGATCTATAATAAAACCACCACTCGGAAAGCGCTACTCCCTTCCCACATCCCTCAGAATGTGGTGAACGATCATCGATTACAACCAAGATGCAATGAATCTCGGTCGCATGCCTCACGCTCAGGGACAGTGCTACCACTCATCATCGTGGTTGCGTCTACTCCAGCTTTGAACTAGAGAGAGTTGAAGACATACTACAGAAATGATCCTGTGAAGTATGATCTTGCTTGCAAGCTATCACCGCTCGCTACTTATGCCACGAGACCGTCAACACGCCCTACGAGAATACGACACACTCTTCACATTCGCGATTTACTTATCGAAGAATTACTTAAGCTCGGACATTCTGCAAAGAACCTAGTTCTACTCCTATTTGGCCGCCATGATCTAACCTTTCCTCACTCAACTATTCTGTGCGCTACCAGTGCTTTTTGCATCCGAAATCAGAGACCATTGCCTCAGGCGAGACTGTATGTAAACACCGCTTGCAGCTCCGGCCGCTAGATGGGGGCCTGGGGCACATACAGTAGCATTCTATGGCGCAAGCAGACATGCCAAATAGTCACTGAAAGAGAAACACACAAGAGGGCAGTCATAGGACACTTGTGCTTTCTTTAAAACCGCCTCTCTCTTCGAAAATTTTCGCACCGCAATAGCGTATTCACCTCGCCCTAACAGTGCCAACTCTTGTCGATATTTGGCCACTTCCTCTTTCGTTTCACCTTGCGTCTTACTTGATACCCCGCCCAACAGCTGCTGATACACGCTACACGCAATTAATGTGTTTCTCTCTGTATCTCTTTTCGCCTACCACGAGTATTGCTTTTCCTCACATGGCAATTATGAAAACACCCACAGCTAAACAAACACTTCCATTCAGCATCACGTCCATACTATCAGTCATACACCAGTAATTTCACAGCTACTTGCTCCACTAATACATTTCTTAATGTTACTGTTAAACAGATGAAGAATCAAAGTATACAACAAGTCTCTATGAACATCACTGTCAGGACATTATACGCATACCATGCCCATCTTTATGCTTCAACTATGATGGCCCATGTGCTATGAATAAAGAAATTTCTCATCAAATATCAAATAATTTTACAACTATATAACTACTCCGACTAGCCCCTTACTAAAACTCTAGATGTTTAGCAATCCCGCCATCAATCTCAGAATAATCGCAAGCAGTGCTTTCATCCCATGAGCACTTCTTTGCAAACAAAACCACAAAACTACTTTTTATACTAGCTTCCTTGTCACAGTGAACAGGGAACTAATGCTAGTGCCCCAGTTTACTCAAAAACTTTTTCGCTTGCAACATATAAACAGCCAACTTGAACCTCTGGGATTTTCAAACACACACAGAAAACTTAATTCCACAGAAATTTAGGAGTAACAGTGGTTGCCTGACATTTTCATACATACTCAAATAGCTACTTCTATGCACTTCACACAATGTTCTCATCATGTTCCACCAGAGAACACAGTTATCACTATGAACGGATTCTGGTAAAAGAGCCTTCAAACCACAAACAGCCTGATCAAAGTGATTATCTCCACATCCTCTGCCAATATCATGTCACTCTATACCTGAGGAGGGAAACTACAATGCAGGGGAAGGAGCTTCGTTGTGAGCACTGTCCTGGTATTTCATCATTAACTCTTCTCAAGCCAAGTATGCACCACCTCTGTGTATGGCTGGGTCAATCAAAAAAGACAAGCAGCATCAACAACTCACAGGACACTATGAACATTTTTACCATTATCTGCACCACCTTCCACTGATTTACTGAAGAAGAAACTGCAAAGTCTGGCCAATTTTGTACACCAGTAATCTTGAAAACATTGGAGTCAACAGCAGATACATAGTTTCCAAGACTGTACCTAGGAACAACCCTTCAATTTCAAGATTTACATCTCACTGAGGCACATCACATCATACCCAAACTACACCTAGCAGGAAATTGCTACTCTATTCATTTCCAGCTATCTATGTCATATTCAACAAATGTCTCCCTCCCACCTACATCTTCTACAAAACTGAGTACATTGTTATGAACAAACAACCAATGCCATATTATGGCAACAATCCAGTGCCACTATTATCCACTCTCTTGAAAACAATTGAAATACTCATCCTGACCAACTATCCACCATCTTCAACCCAAATCTCACTCACACCATACCCACAAATCACAAACTTGTGCAGTAAAAATAATTTTGGGTTTCAAAACTCAATCTACTAATCACATACCAGTATTACTTACAACGCCTATCATTCATCATTCACTTCCAAATATCAGCTTATATGCTGTTGTGCAATTAAAGTGCAAATAAACACTAAACCATATAGCACTGAGGTATAGAAAGCGTTCACCAAGAGTTTCCACAATTATGCCTCTTGTGCCTCACACACACACAAATGTAACAACTCTTCACAATACAAAGCATTCACCTTCACCTCTGCACAATATTGCCTGCCATACATTATCGCAAGCACCACTCACATTACAATTCCTTTATGCTATTTCCAGATTAGTCTCCTGCCATTTATACAACTCAGACATTAAATAGCTCTCTTTCTCTTTACACTATCGTCTAACACACTGCACGCCATTTCAGGGCAAATGTACTTGTTTCATTATACTGCGACATGGCCTGTTACAATTTCAAATCAAGCAAAAACATCTACCTGATCCAACGTGCTCCGCTACTCCACACAACACAATCTACCTCTTCCTATTTACGCACATTATTGCTTACATTACGTTTTACTTGTGATTGTGGCTCAGCAATAGCCGAGCACTACGAAAAATACATTACAGACTCATTTAATGTTCCCCTCCACGGAAATCTTTAGTAAAAGGCGAAAGATTTATTCGATTTGAAGGGAAACCAGAGTGCCGATCAACGCACTCACTTCCATACTTATGGCTGCTTCTCTAGTACTTCTGCGCGAGAACGCGGAAAATTCTTTCCCTCTTGTCCACTTCTCTACCGTCAACAGACTTCCAGTGTTATGCAAGCACAAACCGCAAAACTAACTGCCAACGCTGAAATACGTGTCTGCCAAATGAGGTCGCTATTACTCTTTACATAACTATTTTCATCATTTCTGTCACCATCCAAGCTGCTTCATTACCTCACCTGCCGCCAGATGGCAGCACGCCTAATTCCTGTCGGCGACCCACCGTTTGACATACAACGTTCGGCACACAACTGCCCGCAGTGCTCTGCATCTAACACTAATCTCTCTCCTCCCCACCACACTCGTTCACTGAAAAAACTGACAACTAGATAGTTCTTTGTACGCGAAACTAGGCCACATCAGACGCAACGTGTATGTAGATGTGTAGTGCAAGGGAAATATCCCCTGCTCCCACACAACTAATACTAGCTGACAACAGAAACAAAATTTCTGTCGATAGTATTTGAACCAGTCTTATTCATTTGCGAAATTCATGCATTCCTTCTTGCTGGTAACAGTGCCTTGCAAATCACTCAATTCATGTTTTCTAGCCAAACGTGCTGCTCCTGATTGTTTCGTACATCATGCATTAGTGGTCATTATCAAGACTGTGTTGTGTGTCAGCTTTTTATGGTCATCAATTGCACTCTGCTTGTGCTGCTCACTCATTCTTGTAACTCAAAGTACGTCGTTGTCATCCAATCCTAGCACTTGCAGCAGGACAAATCAACTGGCTCGTCACCGTGCCACTCGGGAAACTTCCGCAAGGCTTTCATGACATGTCGCAATCAAAGTCCTTCCACAACATTTCTGCAACGCGGCGGGTCACGATACCGAAAGTATGACTTATGCTTCTGATCTATAATAAAACCACCACTCGGAAAGCGCTACTCCCTTCCCACATCCCTCAGAATGTGGTGAACGATCATCGATTACAACCAAGATGCAATGAATCTCGGTCGCATGCCTCACGCTCAGGGACAGTGCTCCCACTCATCATCGTGGTTGCGTCTACTCCAGCTTTGAACTAGAGAGAGTTGAAGACATACTACAGAAATGATCCTGTGAAGTATGATCTTGCTTGCAAGCTATCACCGCTCGCTACTTATGCCACGAGACCGTCAACACGCCCTACGAGAATACGACACACTCTTCACATTCGCGATTTACTTATCGAAGAATTACTTAAGCTCGGACATTCTGCAAAGAACCTAGTTCTACTCCTATTTGGCCGCCATGATCTAACCTTTCCTCACTCAACTATTCTGTGCGCTACCAGTGCTTTTTGCATCCGAAATCAGAGACCATTGCCTCAGGCGAGACTGTATGTAAACACCGCTTGCAGCTCCGGCCGCTAGATGGGGGCCTGGGGCACATACAGTAGCATTCTATGGCGCAAGCAGACATGCCAAATAGTCACTGAAAGAGAAACACACAAGAGGGCAGTCATAGGACACTTGTGCTTTCTTTAAAACCGCCTCTCTCTTCGAAAATTTTCGCACCGCAATAGCGTATTCACCTCGCCCTAACAGTGCCAACTCTTGTCGATATTTGGCCACTTCCTCTTTCGTTTCACCTTGCGTCTTACTTGATACCTCGCCCAACAGCTGCTGATACACGCTACACGCAATTAATGTGTTTCTCTCTGTATCTCTTTTCGCCTACCACGAGTATTGCTTTTCCTCACATGGCAATTATGAAAACACCCACAGCTAAACAAACACTTCCATTCAGCATCACGTCCATACTATCAGTCATACACCAGTAATTTCACAGCTACTTGCTCCACTAATACATTTCTTAATGTTACTGTTAAACAGATGAAGAATCAAAGTATACAACAAGTCTCTATGAACATCACTGTCAGGACATTATACGCATACCATGCCCATCTTTATGCTTCAACTATGATGGCCCATGTGCTATGAATAAAGAAATTTCTCATCAAATATCAAATAATTTTACAACTATATAACTACTCCGACTAGCCCCTTACTAAAACTCTAGATGTTTAGCAATCCCGCCATCAATCTCAGAATAATCGCAAGCAGTGCTTTCATCCCATGAGCACTTCTTTGCAAACAAAACCACAAAACTACTTTTTATACTAGCTTCCTTGTCACAGTGAACAGGGAACTAATGCTAGTGCCCCAGTTTACTCAAAAACTTTTTCGCTTGCAACATATAAACAGCCAACTTGAACCTCTGGGATTTTCAAACACACACAGAAAACTTAATTCCACAGAAATTTAGGAGTAACAGTGGTTGCCTGACATTTTCATACATACTCAAATAGCTACTTCTATGCACTTCACACAATGTTCTCATCATGTTCCACCAGAGAACACAGTTATCACTATGAATGGATTCTGGTAAAAGAGCCTTCAAACCACAAACAGCCTGATCAAAGTGATTATCTCCACATCCTCTGCCAATATCATGTCACTCTATACCTGAGGAGGGAAACTACAATGCAGGGGAAGGAGCTTCGTTGTGAGCACTGTCCTGGTATTTCATCATTAACTCTTCTCAAGCCAAGTATGCACCACCTCTGTGTATGGCTGGGTCAATCAAAAAAGACAAGCAGCATCAACAACTCACAGGACACTATGAACATTTTTACCATTATCTGCACCACCTTCCACTGATTTACTGAAGAAGAAACTGCAAAGTCTGGCCAATTTTGTACACCAGTAATCTTGAAAACATTGGAGTCAACAGCAGATACATAGTTTCCAAGACTGTACCTAGGAACAACCCTTCAATTTCAAGATTTACATCTCACTGAGGCACATCACATCATACCCAAACTACACCTAGCAGGAAATTGCTACTCTATTCATTTCCAGCTATCTATGTCATATTCAACAAATGTCTCCCTCCCACCTACATCTTCTACAAAACTGAGTACATTGTTATGAACAAACAACCAATGCCATATTATGGCAACAATCCAGTGCCACTATTATCCACTCTCTTGAAAACAATTGAAATACTCATCCTGACCAACTATCCACCATCTTCAACCCAAATCTCACTCACACCATACCCACAAATCACAAACTTGTGCAGTAAAAATAATTTTGGGTTTCAAAACTCAATCTACTAATCACATACCAGTATTACTTACAACGCCTATCATTCATCATTCACTTCCAAATATCAGCTTATATGCTGTTGTGCAATTAAAGTGCAAATAAACACTAAACCATATAGCACTGAGGTATAGAAAGCGTTCACCAAGAGTTTCCACAATTATGCCTCTTGTGCCTCACACACACACAAATGTAACAACTCTTCACAATACAAAGCATTCACCTTCACCTCTGCACAATATTGCCTGCCATACATTATCGCAAGCACCACTCACATTACAATTCCTTTATGCTATTTCCAGATTAGTCTCCTGCCATTTATACAACTCAGACATTAAATAGCTCTCTTTCTCTTTACACTATCGTCTAACACACTGCACGCCATTTCAGGGCAAATGTACTTGTTTCATTATACTGCGACATGGCCTGTTACAATTTCAAATCAAGCAAAAACATCTACCTGATCCAACGTGCTCCGCTACTCCACACAACACAATCTACCTCTTCCTATTTACGCACATTATTGCTTACATTACGTTTTACTTGTGATTGTGGCTCAGCAATAGCCGAGCACTACGAAAAATACATTACAGACTCATTTAATGTTCCCCTCCACGGAAATCTTTAGTAAAAGGCGAAAGATTTATTCGATTTGAAGGGAAACCAGAGTGCCGATCAACGCACTCACTTCCATACTTATGGCTGCTTCTCTAGTACTTCTGCGCGAGAACGCGGAAAATTCTTTCCCTCTTGTCCACTTCTCTACCGTCAACAGACTTCCAGTGTTATGCAAGCACAAACCGCAAAACTAACTGCCAACGCTGAAATACGTGTCTGCCAAATGAGGTCGCTATTACTCTTTACATAACTATTTTCATCATTTCTGTCACCATCCAAGCTGCTTCATTACCTCACCTGCCGCCAGATGGCAGCACGCCTAATTCCTGTCGGCGACCCACCGTTTGACATACAACGTTCGGCACACAACTGCCCGCAGTGCTCTGCATCTAACACTAATCTCTCTCCTCCCCACCACACTCGTTCACTGAAAAAACTGACAACTAGATAGTTCTTTGTACGCGAAACTAGGCCACATCAGACGCAACGTGTATGTAGATGTGTAGTGCAAGGGAAATATCCCCTGCTCCCACACAACTAATACTAGCTGACAACAGAAACAAAATTTCTGTCGATAGTATTTGAACCAGTCTTATTCATTTGCGAAATTCATGCATTCCTTCTTGCTGGTAACAGTGCCTTGCAAATCACTCAATTCATGTTTTCTAGCCAAACGTGCTGCTCCTGATTGTTTCGTACATCATGCATTAGTGGTCATTATCAAGACTGTGTTGTGTGTCAGCTTTTTATGGTCATCAATTGCACTCTGCTTGTGCTGCTCACTCATTCTTGTAACTCAAAGTACGTCGTTGTCATCCAATCCTAGCACTTGCAGCAGGACAAATCAACTGGCTCGTCACCGTGCCACTCGGGAAACTTCCGCAAGGCTTTCATGACATGTCGCAATCAAAGTCCTTCCACAACATTTCTGCAACGCGGCGGGTCACGATACCGAAAGTATGACTTATGCTTCTGATCTATAATAAAACCACCACTCGGAAAGCGCTACTCCCTTCCCACATCCCTCAGAATGTGGTGAACGATCATCGATTACAACCAAGATGCAATGAATCTCGGTCGCATGCCTCACGCTCAGGGACAGTGCTCCCACTCATCATCGTGGTTGCGTCTACTCCAGCTTTGAACTAGAGAGAGTTGAAGACATACTACAGAAATGATCCTGTGAAGTATGATCTTGCTTGCAAGCTATCACCGCTCGCTACTTATGCCACGAGACCGTCAACACGCCCTACGAGAATACGACACACTCTTCACATTCGCGATTTACTTATCGAAGAATTACTTAAGCTCGGACATTCTGCAAAGAACCTAGTTCTACTCCTATTTGGCCGCCATGATCTAACCTTTCCTCACTCAACTATTCTGTGCGCTACCAGTGCTTTTTGCATCCGAAATCAGAGACCATTGCCTCAGGCGAGACTGTATGTAAACACCGCTTGCAGCTCCGGCCGCTAGATGGGGGCCTGGGGCACATACAGTAGCATTCTATGGCGCAAGCAGACATGCCAAATAGTCACTGAAAGAGAAACACACAAGAGGGCAGTCATAGGACACTTGTGCTTTCTTTAAAACCGCCTCTCTCTTCGAAAATTTTCGCACCGCAATAGCGTATTCACCTCGCCCTAACAGTGCCAACTCTTGTCGATATTTGGCCACTTCCTCTTTCGTTTCACCTTGCGTCTTACTTGATACCTCGCCCAACAGCTGCTGATACACGCTACACGCAATTAATGTGTTTCTCTCTGTATCTCTTTTCGCCTACCACGAGTATTGCTTTTCCTCACATGGCAATTATGAAAACACCCACAGCTAAACAAACACTTCCATTCAGCATCACGTCCATACTATCAGTCATACACCAGTAATTTCACAGCTACTTGCTCCACTAATACATTTCTTAATGTTACTGTTAAACAGATGAAGAATCAAAGTATACAACAAGTCTCTATGAACATCACTGTCAGGACATTATACGCATACCATGCCCATCTTTATGCTTCAACTATGATGGCCCATGTGCTATGAATAAAGAAATTTCTCATCAAATATCAAATAATTTTACAACTATATAACTACTCCGACTAGCCCCTTACTAAAACTCTAGATGTTTAGCAATCCCGCCATCAATCTCAGAATAATCGCAAGCAGTGCTTTCATCCCATGAGCACTTCTTTGCAAACAAAACCACAAAACTACTTTTTATACTAGCTTCCTTGTCACAGTGAACAGGGAACTAATGCTAGTGCCCCAGTTTACTCAAAAACTTTTTCGCTTGCAACATATAAACAGCCAACTTGAACCTCTGGGATTTTCAAACACACACAGAAAACTTAATTCCACAGAAATTTAGGAGTAACAGTGGTTGCCTGACATTTTCATACATACTCAAATAGCTACTTCTATGCACTTCACACAATGTTCTCATCATGTTCCACCAGAGAACACAGTTATCACTATGAATGGATTCTGGTAAAAGAGCCTTCAAACCACAAACAGCCTGATCAAAGTGATTATCTCCACATCCTCTGCCAATATCATGTCACTCTATACCTGAGGAGGGAAACTACAATGCAGGGGAAGGAGCTTCGTTGTGAGCACTGTCCTGGTATTTCATCATTAACTCTTCTCAAGCCAAGTATGCACCACCTCTGTGTATGGCTGGGTCAATCAAAAAAGACAAGCAGCATCAACAACTCACAGGACACTATGAACATTTTTACCATTATCTGCACCACCTTCCACTGATTTACTGAAGAAGAAACTGCAAAGTCTGGCCAATTTTGTACACCAGTAATCTTGAAAACATTGGAGTCAACAGCAGATACATAGTTTCCAAGACTGTACCTAGGAACAACCCTTCAATTTCAAGATTTACATCTCACTGAGGCACATCACATCATACCCAAACTACACCTAGCAGGAAATTGCTACTCTATTCATTTCCAGCTATCTATGTCATATTCAACAAATGTCTCCCTCCCACCTACATCTTCTACAAAACTGAGTACATTGTTATGAACAAACAACCAATGCCATATTATGGCAACAATCCAGTGCCACTATTATCCACTCTCTTGAAAACAATTGAAATACTCATCCTGACCAACTATCCACCATCTTCAACCCAAATCTCACTCACACCATACCCACAAATCACAAACTTGTGCAGTAAAAATAATTTTGGGTTTCAAAACTCAATCTACTAATCACATACCAGTATTACTTACAACGCCTATCATTCATCATTCACTTCCAAATATCAGCTTATATGCTGTTGTGCAATTAAAGTGCAAATAAACACTAAACCATATAGCACTGAGGTATAGAAAGCGTTCACCAAGAGTTTCCACAATTATGCCTCTTGTGCCTCACACACACACAAATGTAACAACTCTTCACAATACAAAGCATTCACCTTCACCTCTGCACAATATTGCCTGCCATACATTATCGCAAGCACCACTCACATTACAATTCCTTTATGCTATTTCCAGATTAGTCTCCTGCCATTTATACAACTCAGACATTAAATAGCTCTCTTTCTCTTTACACTATCGTCTAACACACTGCACGCCATTTCAGGGCAAATGTACTTGTTTCATTATACTGCGACATGGCCTGTTACAATTTCAAATCAAGCAAAAACATCTACCTGATCCAACGTGCTCCGCTACTCCACACAACACAATCTACCTCTTCCTATTTACGCACATTATTGCTTACATTACGTTTTACTTGTGATTGTGGCTCAGCAATAGCCGAGCACTACGAAAAATACATTACAGACTCATTTAATGTTCCCCTCCACGGAAATCTTTAGTAAAAGGCGAAAGATTTATTCGATTTGAAGGGAAACCAGAGTGCCGATCAACGCACTCACTTCCATACTTATGGCTGCTTCTCTAGTACTTCTGCGCGAGAACGCGGAAAATTCTTTCCCTCTTGTCCACTTCTCTACCGTCAACAGACTTCCAGTGTTATGCAAGCACAAACCGCAAAACTAACTGCCAACGCTGAAATACGTGTCTGCCAAATGAGGTCGCTATTACTCTTTACATAACTATTTTCATCATTTCTGTCACCATCCAAGCTGCTTCATTACCTCACCTGCCGCCAGATGGCAGCACGCCTAATTCCTGTCGGCGACCCACCGTTTGACATACAACGTTCGGCACACAACTGCCCGCAGTGCTCTGCATCTAACACTAATCTCTCTCCTCCCCACCACACTCGTTCACTGAAAAAACTGACAACTAGATAGTTCTTTGTACGCGAAACTAGGCCACATCAGACGCAACGTGTATGTAGATGTGTAGTGCAAGGGAAATATCCCCTGCTCCCACACAACTAATACTAGCTGACAACAGAAACAAAATTTCTGTCGATAGTATTTGAACCAGTCTTATTCATTTGCGAAATTCATGCATTCCTTCTTGCTGGTAACAGTGCCTTGCAAATCACTCAATTCATGTTTTCTAGCCAAACGTGCTGCTCCTGATTGTTTCGTACATCATGCATTAGTGGTCATTATCAAGACTGTGTTGTGTGTCAGCTTTTTATGGTCATCAATTGCACTCTGCTTGTGCTGCTCACTCATTCTTGTAACTCAAAGTACGTCGTTGTCATCCAATCCTAGCACTTGCAGCAGGACAAATCAACTGGCTCGTCACCGTGCCACTCGGGAAACTTCCGCAAGGCTTTCATGACATGTCGCAATCAAAGTCCTTCCACAACATTTCTGCAACGCGGCGGGTCACGATACCGAAAGTATGACTTATGCTTCTGATCTATAATAAAACCACCACTCGGAAAGCGCTACTCCCTTCCCACATCCCTCAGAATGTGGTGAACGATCATCGATTACAACCATGATGCAATGAATCTCGGTCGCATGCCTCACGCTCAGGGACAGTGCTACCACTCATCATCGTGGTTGCGTCTACTCCAGCTTTGAACTAGAGAGAGTTGAAGACATACTACAGAAATGATCCTGTGAAGTATGATCTTGCTTGCAAGCTATCACCGCTCGCTACTTATGCCACGAGACCGTCAACACGCCCTACGAGAATACGACACACTCTTCACATTCGCGATTTACTTATCGAAGAATTACTTAAGCTCGGACATTCTGCAAAGAACCTAGTTCTACTCCTATTTGGCCGCCATGATCTAACCTTTCCTCACTCAACTATTCTGTGCGCTACCAGTGCTTTTTGCATCCGAAATCAGAGACCATTGCCTCAGGCGAGACTGTATGTAAACACCGCTTGCAGCTCCGGCCGCTAGATGGGGGCCTGGGGCACATACAGTAGCATTCTATGGCGCAAGCAGACATGCCAAATAGTCACTGAAAGAGAAACACACAAGAGGGCAGTCATAGGACACTTGTGCTTTCTTTAAAACCGCCTCTCTCTTCGAAAATTTTCGCACCGCAATAGCGTATTCACCTCGCCCTAACAGTGCCAACTCTTGTCGATATTTGGCCACTTCCTCTTTCGTTTCACCTTGCGTCTTACTTGATACCCCGCCCAACAGCTGCTGATACACGCTACACGCAATTAATGTGTTTCTCTCTGTATCTCTTTTCGCCTACCACGAGTATTGCTTTTCCTCACATGGCAATTATGAAAACACCCACAGCTAAACAAACACTTCCATTCAGCATCACGTCCATACTATCAGTCATACACCAGTAATTTCACAGCTACTTGCTCCACTAATACATTTCTTAATGTTACTGTTAAACAGATGAAGAATCAAAGTATACAACAAGTCTCTATGAACATCACTGTCAGGACATTATACGCATACCATGCCCATCTTTATGCTTCAACTATGATGGCCCATGTGCTATGAATAAAGAAATTTCTCATCAAATATCAAATAATTTTACAACTATATAACTACTCCGACTAGCCCCTTACTAAAACTCTAGATGTTTAGCAATCCCGCCATCAATCTCAGAATAATCGCAAGCAGTGCTTTCATCCCATGAGCACTTCTTTGCAAACAAAACCACAAAACTACTTTTTATACTAGCTTCCTTGTCACAGTGAACAGGGAACTAATGCTAGTGCCCCAGTTTACTCAAAAACTTTTTCGCTTGCAACATATAAACAGCCAACTTGAACCTCTGGGATTTTCAAACACACACAGAAAACTTAATTCCACAGAAATTTAGGAGTAACAGTGGTTGCCTGACATTTTCATACATACTCAAATAGCTACTTCTATGCACTTCACACAATGTTCTCATCATGTTCCACCAGAGAACACAGTTATCACTATGAACGGATTCTGGTAAAAGAGCCTTCAAACCACAAACAGCCTGATCAAAGTGATTATCTCCACATCCTCTGCCAATATCATGTCACTCTATACCTGAGGAGGGAAACTACAATGCAGGGGAAGGAGCTTCGTTGTGAGCACTGTCCTGGTATTTCATCATTAACTCTTCTCAAGCCAAGTATGCACCACCTCTGTGTATGGCTGGGTCAATCAAAAAAGACAAGCAGCATCAACAACTCACAGGACACTATGAACATTTTTACCATTATCTGCACCACCTTCCACTGATTTACTGAAGAAGAAACTGCAAAGTCTGGCCAATTTTGTACACCAGTAATCTTGAAAACATTGGAGTCAACAGCAGATACATAGTTTCCAAGACTGTACCTAGGAACAACCCTTCAATTTCAAGATTTACATCTCACTGAGGCACATCACATCATACCCAAACTACACCTAGCAGGAAATTGCTACTCTATTCATTTCCAGCTATCTATGTCATATTCAACAAATGTCTCCCTCCCACCTACATCTTCTACAAAACTGAGTACATTGTTATGAACAAACAACCAATGCCATATTATGGCAACAATCCAGTGCCACTATTATCCACTCTCTTGAAAACAATTGAAATACTCATCCTGACCAACTATCCACCATCTTCAACCCAAATCTCACTCACACCATACCCACAAATCACAAACTTGTGCAGTAAAAATAATTTTGGGTTTCAAAACTCAATCTACTAATCACATACCAGTATTACTTACAACGCCTATCATTCATCATTCACTTCCAAATATCAGCTTATATGCTGTTGTGCAATTAAAGTGCAAATAAACACTAAACCATATAGCACTGAGGTATAGAAAGCGTTCACCAAGAGTTTCCACAATTATGCCTCTTGTGCCTCACACACACACAAATGTAACAACTCTTCACAATACAAAGCATTCACCTTCACCTCTGCACAATATTGCCTGCCATACATTATCGCAAGCACCACTCACATTACAATTCCTTTATGCTATTTCCAGATTAGTCTCCTGCCATTTATACAACTCAGACATTAAATAGCTCTCTTTCTCTTTACACTATCGTCTAACACACTGCACGCCATTTCAGGGCAAATGTACTTGTTTCATTATACTGCGACATGGCCTGTTACAATTTCAAATCAAGCAAAAACATCTACCTGATCCAACGTGCTCCGCTACTCCACACAACACAATCTACCTCTTCCTATTTACGCACATTATTGCTTACATTACGTTTTACTTGTGATTGTGGCTCAGCAATAGCCGAGCACTACGAAAAATACATTACAGACTCATTTAATGTTCCCCTCCACGGAAATCTTTAGTAAAAGGCGAAAGATTTATTCGATTTGAAGGGAAACCAGAGTGCCGATCAACGCACTCACTTCCATACTTATGGCTGCTTCTCTAGTACTTCTGCGCGAGAACGCGGAAAATTCTTTCCCTCTTGTCCACTTCTCTACCGTCAACAGACTTCCAGTGTTATGCAAGCACAAACCGCAAAACTAACTGCCAACGCTGAAATACGTGTCTGCCAAATGAGGTCGCTATTACTCTTTACATAACTATTTTCATCATTTCTGTCACCATCCAAGCTGCTTCATTACCTCACCTGCCGCCAGATGGCAGCACGCCTAATTCCTGTCGGCGACCCACCGTTTGACATACAACGTTCGGCACACAACTGCCCGCAGTGCTCTGCATCTAACACTAATCTCTCTCCTCCCCACCACACTCGTTCACTGAAAAAACTGACAACTAGATAGTTCTTTGTACGCGAAACTAGGCCACATCAGACGCAACGTGTATGTAGATGTGTAGTGCAAGGGAAATATCCCCTGCTCCCACACAACTAATACTAGCTGACAACAGAAACAAAATTTCTGTCGATAGTATTTGAACCAGTCTTATTCATTTGCGAAATTCATGCATTCCTTCTTGCTGGTAACAGTGCCTTGCAAATCACTCAATTCATGTTTTCTAGCCAAACGTGCTGCTCCTGATTGTTTCGTACATCATGCATTAGTGGTCATTATCAAGACTGTGTTGTGTGTCAGCTTTTTATGGTCATCAATTGCACTCTGCTTGTGCTGCTCACTCATTCTTGTAACTCAAAGTACGTCGTTGTCATCCAATCCTAGCACTTGCAGCAGGACAAATCAACTGGCTCGTCACCGTGCCACTCGGGAAACTTCCGCAAGGCTTTCATGACATGTCGCAATCAAAGTCCTTCCACAACATTTCTGCAACGCGGCGGGTCACGATACCGAAAGTATGACTTATGCTTCTGATCTATAATAAAACCACCACTCGGAAAGCGCTACTCCCTTCCCACATCCCTCAGAATGTGGTGAACGATCATCGATTACAACCAAGATGCAATGAATCTCGGTCGCATGCCTCACGCTCAGGGACAGTGCTACCACTCATCATCGTGGTTGCGTCTACTCCAGCTTTGAACTAGAGAGAGTTGAAGACATACTACAGAAATGATCCTGTGAAGTATGATCTTGCTTGCAAGCTATCACCGCTCGCTACTTATGCCACGAGACCGTCAACACGCCCTACGAGAATACGACACACTCTTCACATTCGCGATTTACTTATCGAAGAATTACTTAAGCTCGGACATTCTGCAAAGAACCTAGTTCTACTCCTATTTGGCCGCCATGATCTAACCTTTCCTCACTCAACTATTCTGTGCGCTACCAGTGCTTTTTGCATCCGAAATCAGAGACCATTGCCTCAGGCGAGACTGTATGTAAACACCGCTTGCAGCTCCGGCCGCTAGATGGGGGCCTGGGGCACATACAGTAGCATTCTATGGCGCAAGCAGACATGCCAAATAGTCACTGAAAGAGAAACACACAAGAGGGCAGTCATAGGACACTTGTGCTTTCTTTAAAACCGCCTCTCTCTTCGAAAATTTTCGCACCGCAATAGCGTATTCACCTCGCCCTAACAGTGCCAACTCTTGTCGATATTTGGCCACTTCCTCTTTCGTTTCACCTTGCGTCTTACTTGATACCCCGCCCAACAGCTGCTGATACACGCTACACGCAATTAATGTGTTTCTCTCTGTATCTCTTTTCGCCTACCACGAGTATTGCTTTTCCTCACATGGCAATTATGAAAACACCCACAGCTAAACAAACACTTCCATTCAGCATCACGTCCATACTATCAGTCATACACCAGTAATTTCACAGCTACTTGCTCCACTAATACATTTCTTAATGTTACTGTTAAACAGATGAAGAATCAAAGTATACAACAAGTCTCTATGAACATCACTGTCAGGACATTATACGCATACCATGCCCAACTTTATGCTTCAACTATGATGGCCCATGTGCTATGAATAAAGAAATTTCTCATCAAATATCAAATAATTTTACAACTATATAACTACTCCGACTAGCCCCTTACTAAAACTCTAGATGTTTAGCAATCCCGCCATCAATCTCAGAATAATCGCAAGCAGTGCTTTCATCCCATGAGCACTTCTTTGCAAACAAAACCACAAAACTACTTTTTATACTAGCTTCCTTGTCACAGTGAACAGGGAACTAATGCTAGTGCCCCAGTTTACTCAAAAACTTTTTCGCTTGCAACATATAAACAGCCAACTTGAACCTCTGGGATTTTCAAACACACACAGAAAACTTAATTCCACAGAAATTTAGGAGTAACAGTGGTTGCCTGACATTTTCATACATACTCAAATAGCTACTTCTATGCACTTCACACAATGTTCTCATCATGTTCCACCAGAGAACACAGTTATCACTATGAACGGATTCTGGTAAAAGAGCCTTCAAACCACAAACAGCCTGATCAAAGTGATTATCTCCACATCCTCTGCCAATATCATGTCACTCTATACCTGAGGAGGGAAACTACAATGCAGGGGAAGGAGCTTCGTTGTGAGCACTGTCCTGGTATTTCATCATTAACTCTTCTCAAGCCAAGTATGCACCACCTCTGTGTATGGCTGGGTCAATCAAAAAAGACAAGCAGCATCAACAACTCACAGGACACTATGAACATTTTTACCATTATCTGCACCACCTTCCACTGATTTACTGAAGAAGAAACTGCAAAGTCTGGCCAATTTTGTACACCAGTAATCTTGAAAACATTGGAGTCAACAGCAGATACATAGTTTCCAAGACTGTACCTAGGAACAACCCTTCAATTTCAAGATTTACATCTCACTGAGGCACATCACATCATACCCAAACTACACCTAGCAGGAAATTGCTACTCTATTCATTTCCAGCTATCTATGTCATATTCAACAAATGTCTCCCTCCCACCTACATCTTCTACAAAACTGAGTACATTGTTATGAACAAACAACCAATGCCATATTATGGCAACAATCCAGTGCCACTATTATCCACTCTCTTGAAAACAATTGAAATACTCATCCTGACCAACTATCCACCATCTTCAACCCAAATCTCACTCACACCATACCCACAAATCACAAACTTGTGCAGTAAAAATAATTTTGGGTTTCAAAACTCAATCTACTAATCACATACCAGTATTACTTACAACGCCTATCATTCATCATTCACTTCCAAATATCAGCTTATATGCTGTTGTGCAATTAAAGTGCAAATAAACACTAAACCATATAGCACTGAGGTATAGAAAGCGTTCACCAAGAGTTTCCACAATTATGCCTCTTGTGCCTCACACACACACAAATGTAACAACTCTTCACAATACAAAGCATTCACCTTCACCTCTGCACAATATTGCCTGCCATACATTATCGCAAGCACCACTCACATTACAATTCCTTTATGCTATTTCCAGATTAGTCTCCTGCCATTTATACAACTCAGACATTAAATAGCTCTCTTTCTCTTTACACTATCGTCTAACACACTGCACGCCATTTCAGGGCAAATGTACTTGTTTCATTATACTGCGACATGGCCTGTTACAATTTCAAATCAAGCAAAAACATCTACCTGATCCAACGTGCTCCGCTACTCCACACAACACAATCTACCTCTTCCTATTTACGCACATTATTGCTTACATTACGTTTTACTTGTGATTGTGGCTCAGCAATAGCCGAGCACTACGAAAAATACATTACAGACTCATTTAATGTTCCCCTCCACGGAAATCTTTAGTAAAAGGCGAAAGATTTATTCGATTTGAAGGGAAACCAGAGTGCCGATCAACGCACTCACTTCCATACTTATGGCTGCTTCTCTAGTACTTCTGCGCGAGAACGCGGAAAATTCTTTCCCTCTTGTCCACTTCTCTACCGTCAACAGACTTCCAGTGTTATGCAAGCACAAACCGCAAAACTAACTGCCAACGCTGAAATACGTGTCTGCCAAATGAGGTCGCTATTACTCTTTACATAACTATTTTCATCATTTCTGTCACCATCCAAGCTGCTTCATTACCTCACCTGCCGCCAGATGGCAGCACGCCTAATTCCTGTCGGCGACCCACCGTTTGACATACAACGTTCGGCACACAACTGCCCGCAGTGCTCTGCATCTAACACTAATCTCTCTCCTCCCCACCACACTCGTTCACTGAAAAAACTGACAACTAGATAGTTCTTTGTACGCGAAACTAGGCCACATCAGACGCAACGTGTATGTAGATGTGTAGTGCAAGGGAAATATCCCCTGCTCCCACACAACTAATACTAGCTGACAACAGAAACAAAATTTCTGTCGATAGTATTTGAACCAGTCTTATTCATTTGCGAAATTCATGCATTCCTTCTTGCTGGTAACAGTGCCTTGCAAATCACTCAATTCATGTTTTCTAGCCAAACGTGCTGCTCCTGATTGTTTCGTACATCATGCATTAGTGGTCATTATCAAGACTGTGTTGTGTGTCAGCTTTTTATGGTCATCAATTGCACTCTGCTTGTGCTGCTCACTCATTCTTGTAACTCAAAGTACGTCGTTGTCATCCAATCCTAGCACTTGCAGCAGGACAAATCAACTGGCTCGTCACCGTGCCACTCGGGAAACTTCCGCAAGGCTTTCATGACATGTCGCAATCAAAGTCCTTCCACAACATTTCTGCAACGCGGCGGGTCACGATACCGAAAGTATGACTTATGCTTCTGATCTATAATAAAACCACCACTCGGAAAGCGCTACTCCCTTCCCACATCCCTCAGAATGTGGTGAACGATCATCGATTACAACCAAGATGCAATGAATCTCGGTCGCATGCCTCACGCTCAGGGACAGTGCTACCACTCATCATCGTGGTTGCGTCTACTCCAGCTTTGAACTAGAGAGAGTTGAAGACATACTACAGAAATGATCCTGTGAAGTATGATCTTGCTTGCAAGCTATCACCGCTCGCTACTTATGCCACGAGACCGTCAACACGCCCTACGAGAATACGACACACTCTTCACATTCGCGATTTACTTATCGAAGAATTACTTAAGCTCGGACATTCTGCAAAGAACCTAGTTCTACTCCTATTTGGCCGCCATGATCTAACCTTTCCTCACTCAACTATTCCGTGCGCTACCAGTGCTTTTTGCATCCGAAATCAGAGACCATTGCCTCAGGCGAGACTGTATGTAAACACCGCTTGCAGCTCCGGCCGCTAGATGGGGGCCTGGGGCACATACAGTAGCATTCTATGGCGCAAGCAGACATGCCAAATAGTCACTGAAAGAGAAACACACAAGAGGGCAGTCATAGGACACTTGTGCTTTCTTTAAAACCGCCTCTCTCTTCGAAAATTTTCGCACCGCAATAGCGTATTCACCTCGCCCTAACAGTGCCAACTCTTGTCGATATTTGGCCACTTCCTCTTTCGTTTCACCTTGCGTCTTACTTGATACCCCGCCCAACAGCTGCTGATACACGCTACACGCAATTAATGTGTTTCTCTCTGTATCTCTTTTCGCCTACCACGAGTATTGCTTTTCCTCACATGGCAATTATGAAAACACCCACAGCTAAACAAACACTTCCATTCAGCATCACGTCCATACTATCAGTCATACACCAGTAATTTCACAGCTACTTGCTCCACTAATACATTTCTTAATGTTACTGTTAAACAGATGAAGAATCAAAGTATACAACAAGTCTCTATGAACATCACTGTCAGGACATTATACGCATACCATGCCCATCTTTATGCTTCAACTATGATGGCCCATGTGCTATGAATAAAGAAATTTCTCATCAAATATCAAATAATTTTACAACTATATAACTACTCCGACTAGCCCCTTACTAAAACTCTAGATGTTTAGCAATCCCGCCATCAATCTCAGAATAATCGCAAGCAGTGCTTTCATCCCATGAGCACTTCTTTGCAAACAAAACCACAAAACTACTTTTTATACTAGCTTCCTTGTCACAGTGAACAGGGAACTAATGCTAGTGCCCCAGTTTACTCAAAAACTTTTTCGCTTGCAACATATAAACAGCCAACTTGAACCTCTGGGATTTTCAAACACACACAGAAAACTTAATTCCACAGAAATTTAGGAGTAACAGTGGTTGCCTGACATTTTCATACATACTCAAATAGCTACTTCTATGCACTTCACACAATGTTCTCATCATGTTCCACCAGAGAACACAGTTATCACTATGAATGGATTCTGGTAAAAGAGCCTTCAAACCACAAACAGCCTGATCAAAGTGATTATCTCCACATCCTCTGCCAATATCATGTCACTCTATACCTGAGGAGGGAAACTACAATGCAGGGGAAGGAGCTTCGTTGTGAGCACTGTCCTGGTATTTCATCATTAACTCTTCTCAAGCCAAGTATGCACCACCTCTGTGTATGGCTGGGTCAATCAAAAAAGACAAGCAGCATCAACAACTCACAGGACACTATGAACATTTTTACCATTATCTGCACCACCTTCCACTGATTTACTGAAGAAGAAACTGCAAAGTCTGGCCAATTTTGTACACCAGTAATCTTGAAAACATTGGAGTCAACAGCAGATACATAGTTTCCAAGACTGTACCTAGGAACAACCCTTCAATTTCAAGATTTACATCTCACTGAGGCACATCACATCATACCCAAACTACACCTAGCAGGAAATTGCTACTCTATTCATTTCCAGCTATCTATGTCATATTCAACAAATGTCTCCCTCCCACCTACATCTTCTACAAAACTGAGTACATTGTTATGAACAAACAACCAATGCCATATTATGGCAACAATCCAGTGCCACTATTATCCACTCTCTTGAAAACAATTGAAATACTCATCCTGACCAACTATCCACCATCTTCAACCCAAATCTCACTCACACCATACCCACAAATCACAAACTTGTGCAGTAAAAATAATTTTGGGTTTCAAAACTCAATCTACTAATCACATACCAGTATTACTTACAACGCCTATCATTCATCATTCACTTCCAAATATCAGCTTATATGCTGTTGTGCAATTAAAGTGCAAATAAACACTAAACCATATAGCACTGAGGTATAGAAAGCGTTCACCAAGAGTTTCCACAATTATGCCTCTTGTGCCTCACACACACACACACAAATGTAACAACTCTTCACAATACAAAGCATTCACCTTCACCTCTGCACAATATTGCCTGCCATACATTATCGCAAGCACCACTCACATTACAATTCCTTTATGCTATTTCCAGATTAGTCTCCTGCCATTTATACAACTCAGACATTAAATAGCTCTCTTTCTCTTTACACTATCGTCTAACACACTGCACGCCATTTCAGGGCAAATGTACTTGTTTCATTATACTGCGACATGGCCTGTTACAATTTCAAATCAAGCAAAAACATCTACCTGATCCAACGTGCTCCGCTACTCCACACAACACAATCTACCTCTTCCTATTTACGCACATTATTGCTTACATTACGTTTTACTTGTGATTGTGGCTCAGCAATAGCCGAGCACTACGAAAAATACATTACAGACTCATTTAATGTTCCCCTCCACGGAAATCTTTAGTAAAAGGCGAAAGATTTATTCGATTTGAAGGGAAACCAGAGTGCCGATCAACGCACTCACTTCCATACTTATGGCTGCTTCTCTAGTACTTCTGCGCGAGAACGCGGAAAATTCTTTCCCTCTTGTCCACTTCTCTACCGTCAACAGACTTCCAGTGTTATGCAAGCACAAACCGCAAAACTAACTGCCAACGCTGAAATACGTGTCTGCCAAATGAGGTCGCTATTACTCTTTACATAACTATTTTCATCATTTCTGTCACCATCCAAGCTGCTTCATTACCTCACCTGCCGCCAGATGGCAGCACGCCTAATTCCTGTCGGCGACCCACCGTTTGACATACAACGTTCGGCACACAACTGCCCGCAGTGCTCTGCATCTAACACTAATCTCTCTCCTCCCCACCACACTCGTTCACTGAAAAAACTGACAACTAGATAGTTCTTTGTACGCGAAACTAGGCCACATCAGACGCAACGTGTATGTAGATGTGTAGTGCAAGGGAAATATCCCCTGCTCCCACACAACTAATACTAGCTGACAACAGAAACAAAATTTCTGTCGATAGTATTTGAACCAGTCTTATTCATTTGCGAAATTCATGCATTCCTTCTTGCTGGTAACAGTGCCTTGCAAATCACTCAATTCATGTTTTCTAGCCAAACGTGCTGCTCCTGATTGTTTCGTACATCATGCATTAGTGGTCATTATCAAGACTGTGTTGTGTGTCAGCTTTTTATGGTCATCAATTGCACTCTGCTTGTGCTGCTCACTCATTCTTGTAACTCAAAGTACGTCGTTGTCATCCAATCCTAGCACTTGCAGCAGGACAAATCAACTGGCTCGTCACCGTGCCACTCGGGAAACTTCCGCAAGGCTTTCATGACATGTCGCAATCAAAGTCCTTCCACAACATTTCTGCAACGCGGCGGGTCACGATACCGAAAGTATGACTTATGCTTCTGATCTATAATAAAACCACCACTCGGAAAGCGCTACTCCCTTCCCACATCCCTCAGAATGTGGTGAACGATCATCGATTACAACCATGATGCAATGAATCTCGGTCGCATGCCTCACGCTCAGGGACAGTGCTACCACTCATCATCGTGGTTGCGTCTACTCCAGCTTTGAACTAGAGAGAGTTGAAGACATACTACAGAAATGATCCTGTGAAGTATGATCTTGCTTGCAAGCTATCACCGCTCGCTACTTATGCCACGAGACCGTCAACACGCCCTACGAGAATACGACACACTCTTCACATTCGCGATTTACTTATCGAAGAATTACTTAAGCTCGGACATTCTGCAAAGAACCTAGTTCTACTCCTATTTGGCCGCCATGATCTAACCTTTCCTCACTCAACTATTCTGTGCGCTACCAGTGCTTTTTGCATCCGAAATCAGAGACCATTGCCTCAGGCGAGACTGTATGTAAACACCGCTTGCAGCTCCGGCCGCTAGATGGGGGCCTGGGGCACATACAGTAGCATTCTATGGCGCAAGCAGACATGCCAAATAGTCACTGAAAGAGAAACACACAAGAGGGCAGTCATAGGACACTTGTGCTTTCTTTAAAACCGCCTCTCTCTTCGAAAATTTTCGCACCGCAATAGCGTATTCACCTCGCCCTAACAGTGCCAACTCTTGTCGATATTTGGCCACTTCCTCTTTCGTTTCACCTTGCGTCTTACTTGATACCCCGCCCAACAGCTGCTGATACACGCTACACGCAATTAATGTGTTTCTCTCTGTATCTCTTTTCGCCTACCACGAGTATTGCTTTTCCTCACATGGCAATTATGAAAACACCCACAGCTAAACAAACACTTCCATTCAGCATCACGTCCATACTATCAGTCATACACCAGTAATTTCACAGCTACTTGCTCCACTAATACATTTCTTAATGTTACTGTTAAACAGATGAAGAATCAAAGTATACAACAAGTCTCTATGAACATCACTGTCAGGACATTATACGCATACCATGCCCATCTTTATGCTTCAACTATGATGGCCCATGTGCTATGAATAAAGAAATTTCTCATCAAATATCAAATAATTTTACAACTATATAACTACTCCGACTAGCCCCTTACTAAAACTCTAGATGTTTAGCAATCCCGCCATCAATCTCAGAATAATCGCAAGCAGTGCTTTCATCCCATGAGCACTTCTTTGCAAACAAAACCACAAAACTACTTTTTATACTAGCTTCCTTGTCACAGTGAACAGGGAACTAATGCTAGTGCCCCAGTTTACTCAAAAACTTTTTCGCTTGCAACATATAAACAGCCAACTTGAACCTCTGGGATTTTCAAACACACACAGAAAACTTAATTCCACAGAAATTTAGGAGTAACAGTGGTTGCCTGACATTTTCATACATACTCAAATAGCTACTTCTATGCACTTCACACAATGTTCTCATCATGTTCCACCAGAGAACACAGTTATCACTATGAACGGATTCTGGTAAAAGAGCCTTCAAACCACAAACAGCCTGATCAAAGTGATTATCTCCACATCCTCTGCCAATATCATGTCACTCTATACCTGAGGAGGGAAACTACAATGCAGGGGAAGGAGCTTCGTTGTGAGCACTGTCCTGGTATTTCATCATTAACTCTTCTCAAGCCAAGTATGCACCACCTCTGTGTATGGCTGGGTCAATCAAAAAAGACAAGCAGCATCAACAACTCACAGGACACTATGAACATTTTTACCATTATCTGCACCACCTTCCACTGATTTACTGAAGAAGAAACTGCAAAGTCTGGCCAATTTTGTACACCAGTAATCTTGAAAACATTGGAGTCAACAGCAGATACATAGTTTCCAAGACTGTACCTAGGAACAACCCTTCAATTTCAAGATTTACATCTCACTGAGGCACATCACATCATACCCAAACTACACCTAGCAGGAAATTGCTACTCTATTCATTTCCAGCTATCTATGTCATATTCAACAAATGTCTCCCTCCCACCTACATCTTCTACAAAACTGAGTACATTGTTATGAACAAACAACCAATGCCATATTATGGCAACAATCCAGTGCCACTATTATCCACTCTCTTGAAAACAATTGAAATACTCATCCTGACCAACTATCCACCATCTTCAACCCAAATCTCACTCACACCATACCCACAAATCACAAACTTGTGCAGTAAAAATAATTTTGGGTTTCAAAACTCAATCTACTAATCACATACCAGTATTACTTACAACGCCTATCATTCATCATTCACTTCCAAATATCAGCTTATATGCTGTTGTGCAATTAAAGTGCAAATAAACACTAAACCATATAGCACTGAGGTATAGAAAGCGTTCACCAAGAGTTTCCACAATTATGCCTCTTGTGCCTCACACACACACAAATGTAACAACTCTTCACAATACAAAGCATTCACCTTCACCTCTGCACAATATTGCCTGCCATACATTATCGCAAGCACCACTCACATTACAATTCCTTTATGCTATTTCCAGATTAGTCTCCTGCCATTTATACAACTCAGACATTAAATAGCTCTCTTTCTCTTTACACTATCGTCTAACACACTGCACGCCATTTCTCTCTCCTCCCCACCACACTCGTTCACTGAAAAAACTGACAACTAGATAGTTCTTTGTACGCGAAACTAGGCCACATCAGACGCAACGTGTATGTAGATGTGTAGTGCAAGGGAAATATCCCCTGCTCCCACACAACTAATACTAGCTGACAACAGAAACAAAATTTCTGTCGATAGTATTTGAACCAGTCTTATTCATTTGCGAATTTCATGCATTCCTTCTTGCTGGTAACAGTGCCTTGCAAATCACTCAATTCATGTTTTCTAGCCAAACGTGCTGCTCCTGATTGTTTCGTACATCATGCATTAGTGGTCATTATCAAGACTGTGTCGTGTGTCAGCTTTTTATGGTCATCAATTGCACTCTGCTTGTGCTGCTCACTCATTCTTGTAACTCAAAGTACGTCGTTGTCATCCAATCCTAGCACTTGCAGCAGGACAAATCAACTGGCTCGTCACCGTGCCACTCGGGAAACTTCCGCAAGGCTTTCATGACATGTCGCAATCAAAGTCCTTCCACAACATTTCTGCAACGCGGCGGGTCACGATACCGAAAGTATGACTTATGCTTCTGATCTATAATAAAACCACCACTCGAAAAGCGCTACTCCCTTCCCACATCCCTCAGAATGTGGTGAACGATCATCGATTACAACCAAGATGCAATGAATCTCGGTCGCATGCCTCACGCTCAGGGACAGTGCTACCACTCATCATCGTGGTTGCGTCTACTCCAGCTTTGAACTAGAGAGAGTTGAAGACATACTACAGAAATGATCCTGTGAAGTATGATCTTGCTTTCAAGCTATCACCGCTCGCTACTTATGCCACGAGACCGTCAACACGCCCTACGAGAATACGACACACTCTTCACATTCGCGATTTACTTATCGAAGAATTACTTAAGCTCGGACATTCTGCAAAGAACCTAGTTCTACTCCTATTTGGCCGCCATGATCTAACCTTTCCTCACTCAACTATTCTGTGCGCTACCAGTGCTTTTTGCATCCGAAATCAGAGACCATTGCCTCAGGCGAGACTGTATGTAAACACCGCTTGCAGCTCCGGCCGCTAGATGGGGGCCTGGGGCACATACAGTAGCATTCTATGGCGCAAGCAGACATGCCAAATAGTCACTGAAAGAGAAACACACAAGAGGGCAGTCATAGGACACTTGTGCTTTCTTTAAAACCGCCTCTCTCTTCGAAAATTTTCGCACCGCAATAGCGTATTCACCTCGCCCTAACAGTGCCAACTCTTGTCGATATTTGGCCACTTCCTCTTTCGTTTCACCTTGCGTCTTACTTGATACCCCGCCCAACAGCTGCTGATACACGCTACACGCAATTAATGTGTTTCTCTCTGTATCTCTTTTCGCCTACCACGAGTATTGCTTTTCCTCACATGGCAATTATGAAAACACCCACAGCTAAACAAACACTTCCATTCAGCATCACGTCCATACTATCAGTCATACACCAGTAATTTCACAGCTACTTGCTCCACTAATACATTTCTTAATGTTACTGTTAAACAGATGAAGAATCAAAGTATACAACAAGTCTCTATGAACATCACTGTCAGGACATTATACGCATACCATGCCCATCTTTATGCTTCAACTATGATGGCCCATGTGCTATGAATAAAGAAATTTCTCATCAAATATCAAATAATTTTACAACTATATAACTACTCCGACTAGCCCCTTACTAAAACTCTAGATGTTTAGCAATCCCGCCATCAATCTCAGAATAATCGCAAGCAGTGCTTTCATCCCATGAGCACTTCTTTGCAAACAAAACCACAAAACTACTTTTTATACTAGCTTCCTTGTCACAGTGAACAGGGAACTAATGCTAGTGCCCCAGTTTACTCAAAAACTTTTTCGCTTGCAACATATAAACAGCCAACTTGAACCTCTGGGATTTTCAAACACACACAGAAAACTTAATTCCACAGAAATTTAGGAGTAACAGTGGTTGCCTGACATTTTCATACATACTCAAATAGCTACTTCTATGCACTTCACACAATGTTCTCATCATGTTCCACCAGAGAACACAGTTATCACTATGAATGGATTCTGGTAAAAGAGCCTTCAAACCACAAACAGCCTGATCAAAGTGATTATCTCCACATCCTCTGCCAATATCATGTCACTCTATACCTGAGGAGGGAAACTACAATGCAGGGGAAGGAGCTTCGTTGTGAGCACTGTCCTGGTATTTCATCATTAACTCTTCTCAAGCCAAGTATGCACCACCTCTGTGTATGGCTGGGTCAATCAAAAAAGACAAGCAGCATCAACAACTCACAGGACACTATGAACATTTTTACCATTATCTGCACCACCTTCCACTGATTTACTGAAGAAGAAACTGCAAAGTCTGGCCAATTTTGTACACCAGTAATCTTGAAAACATTGGAGTCAACAGCAGATACATAGTTTCCAAGACTGTACCTAGGAACAACCCTTCAATTTCAAGATTTACATCTCACTGAGGCACATCACATCATACCCAAACTACACCTAGCAGGAAATTGCTACTCTATTCATTTCCAGCTATCTATGTCATATTCAACAAATGTCTCCCTCCCACCTACATCTTCTACAAAACTGAGTACATTGTTATGAACAAACAACCAATGCCATATTATGGCAACAATCCAGTGCCACTATTATCCACTCTCTTGAAAACAATTGAAATACTCATCCTGACCAACTATCCACCATCTTCAACCCAAATCTCACTCACACCATACCCACAAATCACAAACTTGTGCAGTAAAAATAATTTTGGGTTTCAAAACTCAATCTACTAATCACATACCAGTATTACTTACAACGCCTATCATTCATCATTCACTTCCAAATATCAGCTTATATGCTGTTGTGCAATTAAAGTGCAAATAAACACTAAACCATATAGCACTGAGGTATAGAAAGCGTTCACCAAGAGTTTCCACAATTATGCCTCTTGTGCCTCACACACACACAAATGTAACAACTCTTCACAATACAAAGCATTCACCTTCACCTCTGCACAATATTGCCTGCCATACATTATCGCAAGCACCACTCACATTACAATTCCTTTATGCTATTTCCAGATTAGTCTCCTGCCATTTATACAACTCAGACATTAAATAGCTCTCTTTCTCTTTACACTATCGTCTAACACACTGCACGCCATTTCAGGGCAAATGTACTTGTTTCATTATACTGCGACATGGCCTGTTACAATTTCAAATCAAGCAAAAACATCTACCTGATCCAACGTGCTCCGCTACTCCACACAACACAATCTACCTCTTCCTATTTACGCACATTATTGCTTACATTACGTTTTACTTGTGATTGTGGCTCAGCAATAGCCGAGCACTACGAAAAATACATTACAGACTCATTTAATGTTCCCCTCCACGGAAATCTTTAGTAAAAGGCGAAAGATTTATTCGATTTGAAGGGAAACCAGAGTGCCGATCAACGCACTCACTTCCATACTTATGGCTGCTTCTCTAGTACTTCTGCGCGAGAACGCGGAAAATTCTTTCCCTCTTGTCCACTTCTCTACCGTCAACAGACTTCCAGTGTTATGCAAGCACAAACCGCAAAACTAACTGCCAACGCTGAAATACGTGTCTGCCAAATGAGGTCGCTATTACTCTTTACATAACTATTTTCATCATTTCTGTCACCATCCAAGCTGCTTCATTACCTCACCTGCCGCCAGATGGCAGCACGCCTAATTCCTGTCGGCGACCCACCGTTTGACATACAACGTTCGGCACACAACTGCCCGCAGTGCTCTGCATCTAACACTAATCTCTCTCCTCCCCACCACACTCGTTCACTGAAAAAACTGACAACTAGATAGTTCTTTGTACGCGAAACTAGGCCACATCAGACGCAACGTGTATGTAGATGTGTAGTGCAAGGGAAATATCCCCTGCTCCCACACAACTAATACTAGCTGACAACAGAAACAAAATTTCTGTCGATAGTATTTGAACCAGTCTTATTCATTTGCGAAATTCATGCATTCCTTCTTGCTGGTAACAGTGCCTTGCAAATCACTCAATTCATGTTTTCTAGCCAAACGTGCTGCTCCTGATTGTTTCGTACATCATGCATTAGTGGTCATTATCAAGACTGTGTTGTGTGTCAGCTTTTTATGGTCATCAATTGCACTCTGCTTGTGCTGCTCACTCATTCTTGTAACTCAAAGTACGTCGTTGTCATCCAATCCTAGCACTTGCAGCAGGACAAATCAACTGGCTCGTCACCGTGCCACTCGGGAAACTTCCGCAAGGCTTTCATGACATGTCGCAATCAAAGTCCTTCCACAACATTTCTGCAACGCGGCGGGTCACGATACCGAAAGTATGACTTGTGCTTCTGATCTATAATAAAACCACCACTCGGAAAGCGCTACTCCCTTCCCACATCCCTCAGAATGTGGTGAACGATCATCGATTACAACCAAGATGCAATGAATCTCGGTCGCATGCCTCACGCTCAGGGACAGTGCTACCACTCATCATCGTGGTTGCGTCTACTCCAGCTTTGAACTAGAGAGAGTTGAAGACATACTACAGAAATGATCCTGTGAAGTATGATCTTGCTTGCAAGCTATCACCGCTCGCTACTTATGCCACGAGACCGTCAACACGCCCTACGAGAATACGACACACTCTTCACATTCGCGATTTACTTATCGAAGAATTACTTAAGCTCGGACATTCTGCAAAGAACCTAGTTCTACTCCTATTTGGCCGCCATGATCTAACCTTTCCTCACTCAACTATTCTGTGCGCTACCAGTGCTTTTTGCATCCGAAATCAGAGACCATTGCCTCAGGCGAGACTGTATGTAAACACCGCTTGCAGCTCCGGCCGCTAGATGGGGGCCTGGGGCACATACAGTAGCATTCTATGGCGCAAGCAGACATGCCAAATAGTCACTGAAAGAGAAACACACAAGAGGGCAGTCATAGGACACTTGTGCTTTCTTTAAAACCGCCTCTCTCTTCGAAAATTTTCGCACCGCAATAGCGTATTCACCTCGCCCTAACAGTGCCAACTCTTGTCGATATTTGGCCACTTCCTCTTTCGTTTCACCTTGCGTCTTACTTGATACCCCGCCCAACAGCTGCTGATACACGCTACACGCAATTAATGTGTTTCTCTCTGTATCTCTTTTCGCCTACCACGAGTATTGCTTTTCCTCACATGGCAATTATGAAAACACCCACAGCTAAACAAACACTTCCATTCAGCATCACGTCCATACTATCAGTCATACACCAGTAATTTCACAGCTACTTGCTCCACTAATACATTTCTTAATGTTACTGTTAAACAGATGAAGAATCAAAGTATACAACAAGTCTCTATGAACATCACTGTCAGGACATTATACGCATACCATGCCCATCTTTATGCTTCAACTATGATGGCCCATGTGCTATGAATAAAGAAATTTCTCATCAAATATCAAATAATTTTACAACTATATAACTACTCCGACTAGCCCCTTACTAAAACTCTAGATGTTTAGCAATCCCGCCATCAATCTCAGAATAATCGCAAGCAGTGCTTTCATCCCATGAGCACTTCTTTGCAAACAAAACCACAAAACTACTTTTTATACTAGCTTCCTTGTCACAGTGAACAGGGAACTAATGCTAGTGCCCCAGTTTACTCAAAAACTTTTTCGCTTGCAACATATAAACAGCCAACTTGAACCTCTGGGATTTTCAAACACACACAGAAAACTTAATTCCACAGAAATTTAGGAGTAACAGTGGTTGCCTGACATTTTCATACATACTCAAATAGCTACTTCTATGCACTTCACACAATGTTCTCATCATGTTCCACCAGAGAACACAGTTATCACTATGAACGGATTCTGGTAAAAGAGCCTTCAAACCACAAACAGCCTGATCAAAGTGATTATCTCCACATCCTCTGCCAATATCATGTCACTCTATACCTGAGGAGGGAAACTACAATGCAGGGGAAGGAGCTTCGTTGTGAGCACTGTCCTGGTATTTCATCATTAACTCTTCTCAAGCCAAGTATGCACCACCTCTGTGTATGGCTGGGTCAATCAAAAAAGACAAGCAGCATCAACAACTCACAGGACACTATGAACATTTTTACCATTATCTGCACCACCTTCCACTGATTTACTGAAGAAGAAACTGCAAAGTCTGGCCAATTTTGTACACCAGTAATCTTGAAAACATTGGAGTCAACAGCAGATACATAGTTTCCAAGACTGTACCTAGGAACAACCCTTCAATTTCAAGATTTACATCTCACTGAGGCACATCACATCATACCCAAACTACACCTAGCAGGAAATTGCTACTCTATTCATTTCCAGCTATCTATGTCATATTCAACAAATGTCTCCCTCCCACCTACATCTTCTACAAAACTGAGTACATTGTTATGAACAAACAACCAATGCCATATTATGGCAACAATCCAGTGCCACTATTATCCACTCTCTTGAAAACAATTGAAATACTCATCCTGACCAACTATCCACCATCTTCAACCCAAATCTCACTCACACCATACCCACAAATCACAAACTTGTGCAGTAAAAATAATTTTGGGTTTCAAAACTCAATCTACTAATCACATACCAGTATTACTTACAACGCCTATCATTCATCATTCACTTCCAAATATCAGCTTATATGCTGTTGTGCAATTAAAGTGCAAATAAACACTAAACCATATAGCACTGAGGTATAGAAAGCGTTCACCAAGAGTTTCCACAATTATGCCTCTTGTGCCTCACACACACACAAATGTAACAACTCTTCACAATACAAAGCATTCACCTTCACCTCTGCACAATATTGCCTGCCATACATTATCGCAAGCACCACTCACATTACAATTCCTTTATGCTATTTCCAGATTAGTCTCCTGCCATTTATACAACTCAGACATTAAATAGCTCTCTTTCTCTTTACACTATCGTCTAACACACTGCACGCCATTTCAGGGCAAATGTACTTGTTTCATTATACTGCGACATGGCCTGTTACAATTTCAAATCAAGCAAAAACATCTACCTGATCCAACGTGCTCCGCTACTCCACACAACACAATCTACCTCTTCCTATTTACGCACATTATTGCTTACATTACGTTTTACTTGTGATTGTGGCTCAGCAATAGCCGAGCACTACGAAAAATACATTACAGACTCATTTAATGTTCCCCTCCACGGAAATCTTTAGTAAAAGGCGAAAGATTTATTCGATTTGAAGGGAAACCAGAGTGCCGATCAACGCACTCACTTCCATACTTATGGCTGCTTCTCTAGTACTTCTGCGCGAGAACGCGGAAAATTCTTTCCCTCTTGTCCACTTCTCTACCGTCAACAGACTTCCAGTGTTATGCAAGCACAAACCGCAAAACTAACTGCCAACGCTGAAATACGTGTCTGCCAAATGAGGTCGCTATTACTCTTTACATAACTATTTTCATCATTTCTGTCACCATCCAAGCTGCTTCATTACCTCACCTGCCGCCAGATGGCAGCACGCCTAATTCCTGTCGGCGACCCACCGTTTGACATACAACGTTCGGCACACAACTGCCCGCAGTGCTCTGCATCTAACACTAATCTCTCTCCTCCCCACCACACTCGTTCACTGAAAAAACTGACAACTAGATAGTTCTTTGTACGCGAAACTAGGCCACATCAGACGCAACGTGTATGTAGATGTGTAGTGCAAGGGAAATATCCCCTGCTCCCACACAACTAATACTAGCTGACAACAGAAACAAAATTTCTGTCGATAGTATTTGAACCAGTCTTATTCATTTGCGAAATTCATGCATTCCTTCTTGCTGGTAACAGTGCCTTGCAAATCACTCAATTCATGTTTTCTAGCCAAACGTGCTGCTCCTGATTGTTTCGTACATCATGCATTAGTGGTCATTATCAAGACTGTGTTGTGTGTCAGCTTTTTATGGTCATCAATTGCACTCTGCTTGTGCTGCTCACTCATTCTTGTAACTCAAAGTACGTCGTTGTCATCCAATCCTAGCACTTGCAGCAGGACAAATCAACTGGCTCGTCACCGTGCCACTCGGGAAACTTCCGCAAGGCTTTCATGACATGTCGCAATCAAAGTCCTTCCACAACATTTCTGCAACGCGGCGGGTCACGATACCGAAAGTATGACTTATGCTTCTGATCTATAATAAAACCACCACTCGGAAAGCGCTACTCCCTTCCCACATCCCTCAGAATGTGGTGAACGATCATCGATTACAACCAAGATGCAATGAATCTCGGTCGCATGCCTCACGCTCAGGGACAGTGCTACCACTCATCATCGTGGTTGCGTCTACTCCAGCTTTGAACTAGAGAGAGTTGAAGACATACTACAGAAATGATCCTGTGAAGTATGATCTTGCTTGCAAGCTATCACCGCTCGCTACTTATGCCACGAGACCGTCAACACGCCCTACGAGAATACGACACACTCTTCACATTCGCGATTTACTTATCGAAGAATTACTTAAGCTCGGACATTCTGCAAAGAACCTAGTTCTACTCCTATTTGGCCGCCATGATCTAACCTTTCCTCACTCAACTATTCTGTGCGCTACCAGTGCTTTTTGCATCCGAAATCAGAGACCATTGCCTCAGGCGAGACTGTATGTAAACACCGCTTGCAGCTCCGGCCGCTAGATGGGGGCCTGGGGCACATACAGTAGCATTCTATGGCGCAAGCAGACATGCCAAATAGTCACTGAAAGAGAAACACACAAGAGGGCAGTCATAGGACACTTGTGCTTTCTTTAAAACCGCCTCTCTCTTCGAAAATTTTCGCACCGCAATAGCGTATTCACCTCGCCCTAACAGTGCCAACTCTTGTCGATATTTGGCCACTTCCTCTTTCGTTTCACCTTGCGTCTTACTTGATACCCCGCCCAACAGCTGCTGATACACGCTACACGCAATTAATGTGTTTCTCTCTGTATCTCTTTTCGCCTACCACGAGTATTGCTTTTCCTCACATGGCAATTATGAAAACACCCACAGCTAAACAAACACTTCCATTCAGCATCACGTCCATACTATCAGTCATACACCAGTAATTTCACAGCTACTTGCTCCACTAATACATTTCTTAATGTTACTGTTAAACAGATGAAGAATCAAAGTATACAACAAGTCTCTATGAACATCACTGTCAGGACATTATACGCATACCATGCCCATCTTTATGCTTCAACTATGATGGCCCATGTGCTATGAATAAAGAAATTTCTCATCAAATATCAAATAATTTTACAACTATATAACTACTCCGACTAGCCCCTTACTAAAACTCTAGATGTTTAGCAATCCCGCCATCAATCTCAGAATAATCGCAAGCAGTGCTTTCATCCCATGAGCACTTCTTTGCAAACAAAACCACAAAACTACTTTTTATACTAGCTTCCTTGTCACAGTGAACAGGGAACTAATGCTAGTGCCCCAGTTTACTCAAAAACTTTTTCGCTTGCAACATATAAACAGCCAACTTGAACCTCTGGGATTTTCAAACACACACAGAAAACTTAATTCCACAGAAATTTAGGAGTAACAGTGGTTGCCTGACATTTTCATACATACTCAAATAGCTACTTCTATGCACTTCACACAATGTTCTCATCATGTTCCACCAGAGAACACAGTTATCACTATGAACGGATTCTGGTAAAAGAGCCTTCAAACCACAAACAGCCTGATCAAAGTGATTATCTCCACATCCTCTGCCAATATCATGTCACTCTATACCTGAGGAGGGAAACTACAATGCAGGGGAAGGAGCTTCGTTGTGAGCACTGTCCTGGTATTTCATCATTAACTCTTCTCAAGCCAAGTATGCACCACCTCTGTGTATGGCTGGGTCAATCAAAAAAGACAAGCAGCATCAACAACTCACAGGACACTATGAACATTTTTACCATTATCTGCACCACCTTCCACTGATTTACTGAAGAAGAAACTGCAAAGTCTGGCCAATTTTGTACACCAGTAATCTTGAAAACATTGGAGTCAACAGCAGATACATAGTTTCCAAGACTGTACCTAGGAACAACCCTTCAATTTCAAGATTTACATCTCACTGAGGCACATCACATCATACCCAAACTACACCTAGCAGGAAATTGCTACTCTATTCATTTCCAGCTATCTATGTCATATTCAACAAATGTCTCCCTCCCACCTACATCTTCTACAAAACTGAGTACATTGTTATGAACAAACAACCAATGCCATATTATGGCAACAATCCAGTGCCACTATTATCCACTCTCTTGAAAACAATTGAAATACTCATCCTGACCAACTATCCACCATCTTCAACCCAAATCTCACTCACACCATACCCACAAATCACAAACTTGTGCAGTAAAAATAATTTTGGGTTTCAAAACTCAATCTACTAATCACATACCAGTATTACTTACAACGCCTATCATTCATCATTCACTTCCAAATATCAGCTTATATGCTGTTGTGCAATTAAAGTGCAAATAAACACTAAACCATATAGCACTGAGGTATAGAAAGCGTTCACCAAGAGTTTCCACAATTATGCCTCTTGTGCCTCACACACACACAAATGTAACAACTCTTCACAATACAAAGCATTCACCTTCACCTCTGCACAATATTGCCTGCCATACATTATCGCAAGCACCACTCACATTACAATTCCTTTATGCTATTTCCAGATTAGTCTCCTGCCATTTATACAACTCAGACATTAAATAGCTCTCTTTCTCTTTACACTATCGTCTAACACACTGCACGCCATTTCTCTCTCCTCCCCACCACACTCGTTCACTGAAAAAACTGACAACTAGATAGTTCTTTGTACGCGAAACTAGGCCACATCAGACGCAACGTGTATGTAGATGTGTAGTGCAAGGGAAATATCCCCTGCTCCCACACAACTAATACTAGCTGACAACAGAAACAAAATTTCTGTCGATAGTATTTGAACCAGTCTTATTCATTTGCGAATTTCATGCATTCCTTCTTGCTGGTAACAGTGCCTTGCAAATCACTCAATTCATGTTTTCTAGCCAAACGTGCTGCTCCTGATTGTTTCGTACATCATGCATTAGTGGTCATTATCAAGACTGTGTTGTGTGTCAGCTTTTTATGGTCATCAATTGCACTCTGCTTGTGCTGCTCACTCATTCTTGTAACTCAAAGTACGTCGTTGTCATCCAATCCTAGCACTTGCAGCAGGACAAATCAACTGGCTCGTCACCGTGCCACTCGGGAAACTTCCGCAAGGCTTTCATGACATGTCGCAATCAAAGTCCTTCCACAACATTTCTGCAACGCGGCGGGTCACGATACCGAAAGTATGACTTATGCTTCTGATCTATAATAAAACCACCACTCGAAAAGCGCTACTCCCTTCCCACATCCCTCAGAATGTGGTGAACGATCATCGATTACAACCAAGATGCAATGAATCTCGGTCGCATGCCTCACGCTCAGGGACAGTGCTACCACTCATCATCGTGGTTGCGTCTACTCCAGCTTTGAACTAGAGAGAGTTGAAGACATACTACAGAAATGATCCTGTGAAGTATGATCTTGCTTGCAAGCTATCACCGCTCGCTACTTATGCCACGAGACCGTCAACACGCCCTACGAGAATACGACACACTCTTCACATTCGCGATTTACTTATCGAAGAATTACTTAAGCTCGGACATTCTGCAAAGAACCTAGTTCTACTCCTATTTGGCCGCCATGATCTAACCTTTCCTCACTCAACTATTCTGTGCGCTACCAGTGCTTTTTGCATCCGAAATCAGAGACCATTGCCTCAGGCGAGACTGTATGTAAACACCGCTTGCAGCTCCGGCCGCTAGATGGGGGCCTGGGGCACATACAGTAGCATTCTATGGCGCAAGCAGACATGCCAAATAGTCACTGAAAGAGAAACACACAAGAGGGCAGTCATAGGACACTTGTGCTTTCTTTAAAACCGCCTCTCTCTTCGAAAATTTTCGCACCGCAATAGCGTATTCACCTCGCCCTAACAGTGCCAACTCTTGTCGATATTTGGCCACTTCCTCTTTCGTTTCACCTTGCGTCTTACTTGATACCCCGCCCAACAGCTGCTGATACACGCTACACGCAATTAATGTGTTTCTCTCTGTATCTCTTTTCGCCTACCACGAGTATTGCTTTTCCTCACATGGCAATTATGAAAACACCCACAGCTAAACAAACACTTCCATTCAGCATCACGTCCATACTATCAGTCATACACCAGTAATTTCACAGCTACTTGCTCCACTAATACATTTCTTAATGTTACTGTTAAACAGATGAAGAATCAAAGTATACAACAAGTCTCTATGAACATCACTGTCAGGACATTATACGCATACCATGCCCATCTTTATGCTTCAACTATGATGGCCCATGTGCTATGAATAAAGAAATTTCTCATCAAATATCAAATAATTTTACAACTATATAACTACTCCGACTAGCCCCTTACTAAAACTCTAGATGTTTAGCAATCCCGCCATCAATCTCAGAATAATCGCAAGCAGTGCTTTCATCCCATGAGCACTTCTTTGCAAACAAAACCACAAAACTACTTTTTATACTAGCTTCCTTGTCACAGTGAACAGGGAACTAATGCTAGTGCCCCAGTTTACTCAAAAACTTTTTCGCTTGCAACATATAAACAGCCAACTTGAACCTCTGGGATTTTCAAACACACACAGAAAACTTAATTCCACAGAAATTTAGGAGTAACAGTGGTTGCCTGACATTTTCATACATACTCAAATAGCTACTTCTATGCACTTCACACAATGTTCTCATCATGTTCCACCAGAGAACACAGTTATCACTATGAACGGATTCTGGTAAAAGAGCCTTCAAACCACAAACAGCCTGATCAAAGTGATTATCTCCACATCCTCTGCCAATATCATGTCACTCTATACCTGAGGAGGGAAACTACAATGCAGGGGAAGGAGCTTCGTTGTGAGCACTGTCCTGGTATTTCATCATTAACTCTTCTCAAGCCAAGTATGCACCACCTCTGTGTATGGCTGGGTCAATCAAAAAAGACAAGCAGCATCAACAACTCACAGGACACTATGAACATTTTTACCATTATCTGCACCACCTTCCACTGATTTACTGAAGAAGAAACTGCAAAGTCTGGCCAATTTTGTACACCAGTAATCTTGAAAACATTGGAGTCAACAGCAGATACATAGTTTCCAAGACTGTACCTAGGAACAACCCTTCAATTTCAAGATTTACATCTCACTGAGGCACATCACATCATACCCAAACTACACCTAGCAGGAAATTGCTACTCTATTCATTTCCAGCTATCTATGTCATATTCAACAAATGTCTCCCTCCCACCTACATCTTCTACAAAACTGAGTACATTGTTATGAACAAACAACCAATGCCATATTATGGCAACAATCCAGTGCCACTATTATCCACTCTCTTGAAAACAATTGAAATACTCATCCTGACCAACTATCCACCATCTTCAACCCAAATCTCACTCACACCATACCCACAAATCACAAACTTGTGCAGTAAAAATAATTTTGGGTTTCAAAACTCAATCTACTAATCACATACCAGTATTACTTACAACGCCTATCATTCATCATTCACTTCCAAATATCAGCTTATATGCTGTTATGCAATTAAAGTGCAAATAAACACTAAACCATATAGCACTGAGGTATAGAAAGCGTTCACCAAGAGTTTCCACAATTATGCCTCTTGTGCCTCACACACACACAAATGTAACAACTCTTCACAATACAAAGCATTCACCTTCACCTCTGCACAATATTGCCTGCCATACATTATCGCAAGCACCACTCACATTACAATTCCTTTATGCTATTTCCAGATTAGTCTCCTGCCATTTATACAACTCAGACATTAAATAGCTCTCTTTCTCTTTACACTATCGTCTAACACACTGCACGCCATTTCAGGGCAAATGTACTTGTTTCATTATACTGCGACATGGCCTGTTACAATTTCAAATCAAGCAAAAACATCTACCTGATCCAACGTGCTCCGCTACTCCACACAACACAATCTACCTCTTCCTATTTACGCACATTATTGCTTACATTACGTTTTACTTGTGATTGTGGCTCAGCAATAGCCGAGCACTACGAAAAATACATTACAGACTCATTTAATGTTCCCCTCCACGGAAATCTTTAGTAAAAGGCGAAAGATTTATTCGATTTGAAGGGAAACCAGAGTGCCGATCAACGCACTCACTTCCATACTTATGGCTGCTTCTCTAGTACTTCTGCGCGAGAACGCGGAAAATTCTTTCCCTCTTGTCCACTTCTCTACCGTCAACAGACTTCCAGTGTTATGCAAGCACAAACCGCAAAACTAACTGCCAACGCTGAAATACGTGTCTGCCAAATGAGGTCGCTATTACTCTTTACATAACTATTTTCATCATTTCTGTCACCATCCAAGCTGCTTCATTACCTCACCTGCCGCCAGATGGCAGCACGCCTAATTCCTGTCGGCGACCCACCGTTTGACATACAACGTTCGGCACACAACTGCCCGCAGTGCTCTGCATCTAACACTAATCTCTCTCCTCCCCACCACACTCGTTCACTGAAAAAACTGACAACTAGATAGTTCTTTGTACGCGAAACTAGGCCACATCAGACGCAACGTGTATGTAGATGTGTAGTGCAAGGGAAATATCCCCTGCTCCCACACAACTAATACTAGCTGACAACAGAAACAAAATTTCTGTCGATAGTATTTGAACCAGTCTTATTCATTTGCGAAATTCATGCATTCCTTCTTGCTGGTAACAGTGCCTTGCAAATCACTCAATTCATGTTTTCTAGCCAAACGTGCTGCTCCTGATTGTTTCGTACATCATGCATTAGTGGTCATTATCAAGACTGTGTTGTGTGTCAGCTTTTTATGGTCATCAATTGCACTCTGCTTGTGCTGCTCACTCATTCTTGTAACTCAAAGTACGTCGTTGTCATCCAATCCTAGCACTTGCAGCAGGACAAATCAACTGGCTCGTCACCGTGCCACTCGGGAAACTTCCGCAAGGCTTTCATGACATGTCGCAATCAAAGTCCTTCCACAACATTTCTGCAACGCGGCGGGTCACGATACCGAAAGTATGACTTATGCTTCTGATCTATAATAAAACCACCACTCGGAAAGCGCTACTCCCTTCCCACATCCCTCAGAATGTGGTGAACGATCATCGATTACAACCAAGATGCAATGAATCTCGGTCGCATGCCTCACGCTCAGGGACAGTGCTACCACTCATCATCGTGGTTGCGTCTACTCCAGCTTTGAACTAGAGAGAGTTGAAGACATACTACAGAAATGATCCTGTGAAGTATGATCTTGCTTGCAAGCTATCACCGCTCGCTACTTATGCCACGATACCGTCAACACGCCCTACGAGAATACGACACACTCTTCACATTCGCGATTTACTTATCGAAGAATTACTTAAGCTCGGACATTCTGCAAAGAACCTAGTTCTACTCCTATTTGGCCGCCATGATCTAACCTTTCCTCACTCAACTATTCTGTGCGCTACCAGTGCTTTTTGCATCCGAAATCAGAGACCATTGCCTCAGGCGAGACTGTATGTAAACACCGCTTGCAGCTCCGGCCGCTAGATGGGGGCCTGGGGCACATACAGTAGCATTCTATGGCGCAAGCAGACATGCCAAATAGTCACTGAAAGAGAAACACACAAGAGGGCAGTCATAGGACACTTGTGCTTTCTTTAAAACCGCCTCTCTCTTCGAAAATTTTCGCACCGCAATAGCGTATTCACCTCGCCCTAACAGTGCCAACTCTTGTCGATATTTGGCCACTTCCTCTTTCGTTTCACCTTGCGTCTTACTTGATACCCCGCCCAACAGCTGCTGATACACGCTACACGCAATTAATGTGTTTCTCTCTGTATCTCTTTTCGCCTACCACGAGTATTGCTTTTCCTCACATGGCAATTATGAAAACACCCACAGCTAAACAAACACTTCCATTCAGCATCACGTCCATACTATCAGTCATACACCAGTAATTTCACAGCTACTTGCTCCACTAATACATTTCTTAATGTTACTGTTAAACAGATGAAGAATCAAAGTATACAACAAGTCTCTATGAACATCACTGTCAGGACATTATACGCATACCATGCCCATCTTTATGCTTCAACTATGATGGCCCATGTGCTATGAATAAAGAAATTTCTCATCAAATATCAAATAATTTTACAACTATATAACTACTCCGACTAGCCCCTTACTAAAACTCTAGATGTTTAGCAATCCCGCCATCAATCTCAGAATAATCGCAAGCAGTGCTTTCATCCCATGAGCACTTCTTTGCAAACAAAACCACAAAACTACTTTTTATACTAGCTTCCTTGTCACAGTGAACAGGGAACTAATGCTAGTGCCCCAGTTTACTCAAAAACTTTTTCGCTTGCAACATATAAACAGCCAACTTGAACCTCTGGGATTTTCAAACACACACAGAAAACTTAATTCCACAGAAATTTAGGAGTAACAGTGGTTGCCTGACATTTTCATACATACTCAAATAGCTACTTCTATGCACTTCACACAATGTTCTCATCATGTTCCACCAGAGAACACAGTTATCACTATGAACGGATTCTGGTAAAAGAGCCTTCAAACCACAAACAGCCTGATCAAAGTGATTATCTCCACATCCTCTGCCAATATCATGTCACTCTATACCTGAGGAGGGAAACTACAATGCAGGGGAAGGAGCTTCGTTGTGAGCACTGTCCTGGTATTTCATCATTAACTCTTCTCAAGCCAAGTATGCACCACCTCTGTGTATGGCTGGGTCAATCAAAAAAGACAAGCAGCATCAACAACTCACAGGACACTATGAACATTTTTACCATTATCTGCACCACCTTCCACTGATTTACTGAAGAAGAAACTGCAAAGTCTGGCCAATTTTGTACACCAGTAATCTTGAAAACATTGGAGTCAACAGCAGATACATAGTTTCCAAGACTGTACCTAGGAACAACCCTTCAATTTCAAGATTTACATCTCACTGAGGCACATCACATCATACCCAAACTACACCTAGCAGGAAATTGCTACTCTATTCATTTCCAGCTATCTATGTCATATTCAACAAATGTCTCCCTCCCACCTACATCTTCTACAAAACTGAGTACATTGTTATGAACAAACAACCAATGCCATATTATGGCAACAATCCAGTGCCACTATTATCCACTCTCTTGAAAACAATTGAAATACTCATCCTGACCAACTATCCACCATCTTCAACCCAAATCTCACTCACACCATACCCACAAATCACAAACTTGTGCAGTAAAAATAATTTTGGGTTTCAAAACTCAATCTACTAATCACATACCAGTATTACTTACAACGCCTATCATTCATCATTCACTTCCAAATATCAGCTTATATGCTGTTGTGCAATTAAAGTGCAAATAAACACTAAACCATATAGCACTGAGGTATAGAAAGCGTTCACCAAGAGTTTCCACAATTATGCCTCTTGTGCCTCACACACACACAAATGTAACAACTCTTCACAATACAAAGCATTCACCTTCACCTCTGCACAATATTGCCTGCCATACATTATCGCAAGCACCACTCACATTACAATTCCTTTATGCTATTTCCAGATTAGTCTCCTGCCATTTATACAACTCAGACATTAAATAGCTCTCTTTCTCTTTACACTATCGTCTAACACACTGCACGCCATTTCTCTCTCCTCCCCACCACACTCGTTCACTGAAAAAACTGACAACTAGATAGTTCTTTGTACGCGAAACTAGGCCACATCAGACGCAACGTGTATGTAGATGTGTAGTGCAAGGGAAATATCCCCTGCTCCCACACAACTAATACTAGCTGACAACAGAAACAAAATTTCTGTCGATAGTATTTGAACCAGTCTTATTCATTTGCGAATTTCATGCATTCCTTCTTGCTGGTAACAGTGCCTTGCAAATCACTCAATTCATGTTTTCTAGCCAAACGTGCTGCTCCTGATTGTTTCGTACATCATGCATTAGTGGTCATTATCAAGACTGTGTTGTGTGTCAGCTTTTTATGGTCATCAATTGCACTCTGCTTGTGCTGCTCACTCATTCTTGTAACTCAAAGTACGTCGTTGTCATCCAATCCTAGCACTTGCAGCAGGACAAATCAACTGGCTCGTCACCGTGCCACTCGGGAAACTTCCGCAAGGCTTTCATGACATGTCGCAATCAAAGTCCTTCCACAACATTTCTGCAACGCGGCGGGTCACGATACCGAAAGTATGACTTATGCTTCTGATCTATAATAAAACCACCACTCGAAAAGCGCTACTCCCTTCCCACATCCCTCAGAATGTGGTGAACGATCATCGATTACAACCAAGATGCAATGAATCTCGGTCGCATGCCTCACGCTCAGGGACAGTGCTACCACTCATCATCGTGGTTGCGTCTACTCCAGCTTTGAACTAGAGAGAGTTGAAGACATACTACAGAAATGATCCTGTGAAGTATGATCTTGCTTGCAAGCTATCACCGCTCGCTACTTATGCCACGAGACCGTCAACACGCCCTACGAGAATACGACACACTCTTCACATTCGCGATTTACTTATCGAAGAATTACTTAAGCTCGGACATTCTGCAAAGAACCTAGTTCTACTCCTATTTGGCCGCCATGATCTAACCTTTCCTCACTCAACTATTCTGTGCGCTACCAGTGCTTTTTGCATCCGAAATCAGAGACCATTGCCTCAGGCGAGACTGTATGTAAACACCGCTTGCAGCTCCGGCCGCTAGATGGGGGCCTGGGGCACATACAGTAGCATTCTATGGCGCAAGCAGACATGCCAAATAGTCACTGAAAGAGAAACACACAAGAGGGCAGTCATAGGACACTTGTGCTTTCTTTAAAACCGCCTCTCTCTTCGAAAATTTTCGCACCGCAATAGCGTATTCACCTCGCCCTAACAGTGCCAACTCTTGTCGATATTTGGCCACTTCCTCTTTCGTTTCACCTTGCGTCTTACTTGATACCCCGCCCAACAGCTGCTGATACACGCTACACGCAATTAATGTGTTTCTCTCTGTATCTCTTTTCGCCTACCACGAGTATTGCTTTTCCTCACATGGCAATTATGAAAACACCCACAGCTAAACAAACACTTCCATTCAGCATCACGTCCATACTATCAGTCATACACCAGTAATTTCACAGCTACTTGCTCCACTAATACATTTCTTAATGTTACTGTTAAACAGATGAAGAATCAAAGTATACAACAAGTCTCTATGAACATCACTGTCAGGACATTATACGCATACCATGCCCATCTTTATGCTTCAACTATGATGGCCCATGTGCTATGAATAAAGAAATTTCTCATCAAATATCAAATAATTTTACAACTATATAACTACTCCGACTAGCCCCTTACTAAAACTCTAGATGTTTAGCAATCCCGCCATCAATCTCAGAATAATCGCAAGCAGTGCTTTCATCCCATGAGCACTTCTTTGCAAACAAAACCACAAAACTACTTTTTATACTAGCTTCCTTGTCACAGTGAACAGGGAACTAATGCTAGTGCCCCAGTTTACTCAAAAACTTTTTCGCTTGCAACATATAAACAGCCAACTTGAACCTCTGGGATTTTCAAACACACACAGAAAACTTAATTCCACAGAAATTTAGGAGTAACAGTGGTTGCCTGACATTTTCATACATACTCAAATAGCTACTTCTATGCACTTCACACAATGTTCTCATCATGTTCCACCAGAGAACACAGTTATCACTATGAACGGATTCTGGTAAAAGAGCCTTCAAACCACAAACAGCCTGATCAAAGTGATTATCTCCACATCCTCTGCCAATATCATGTCACTCTATACCTGAGGAGGGAAACTACAATGCAGGGGAAGGAGCTTCGTTGTGAGCACTGTCCTGGTATTTCATCATTAACTCTTCTCAAGCCAAGTATGCACCACCTCTGTGTATGGCTGGGTCAATCAAAAAAGACAAGCAGCATCAACAACTCACAGGACACTATGAACATTTTTACCATTATCTGCACCACCTTCCACTGATTTACTGAAGAAGAAACTGCAAAGTCTGGCCAATTTTGTACACCAGTAATCTTGAAAACATTGGAGTCAACAGCAGATACATAGTTTCCAAGACTGTACCTAGGAACAACCCTTCAATTTCAAGATTTACATCTCACTGAGGCACATCACATCATACCCAAACTACACCTAGCAGGAAATTGCTACTCTATTCATTTCCAGCTATCTATGTCATATTCAACAAATGTCTCCCTCCCACCTACATCTTCTACAAAACTGAGTACATTGTTATGAACAAACAACCAATGCCATATTATGGCAACAATCCAGTGCCACTATTATCCACTCTCTTGAAAACAATTGAAATACTCATCCTGACCAACTATCCACCATCTTCAACCCAAATCTCACTCACACCATACCCACAAATCACAAACTTGTGCAGTAAAAATAATTTTGGGTTTCAAAACTCAATCTACTAATCACATACCAGTATTACTTACAACGCCTATCATTCATCATTCACTTCCAAATATCAGCTTATATGCTGTTGTGCAATTAAAGTGCAAATAAACACTAAACCATATAGCACTGAGGTATAGAAAGCGTTCACCAAGAGTTTCCACAATTATGCCTCTTGTGCCTCACACACACACACAAATGTAACAACTCTTCACAATACAAAGCATTCACCTTCACCTCTGCACAATATTGCCTGCCATACATTATCGCAAGCACCACTCACATTACAATTCCTTTATGCTATTTCCAGATTAGTCTCCTGCCATTTATACAACTCAGACATTAAATAGCTCTCTTTCTCTTTACACTATCGTCTAACACACTGCACGCCATTTCAGGGCAAATGTACTTGTTTCATTATACTGCGACATGGCCTGTTACAATTTCAAATCAAGCAAAAACATCTACCTGATCCAACGTGCTCCGCTACTCCACACAACACAATCTACCTCTTCCTATTTACGCACATTATTGCTTACATTACGTTTTACTTGTGATTGTGGCTCAGCAATAGCCGAGCACTACGAAAAATACATTACAGACTCATTTAATGTTCCCCTCCACGGAAATCTTTAGTAAAAGGCGAAAGATTTATTCGATTTGAAGGGAAACCAGAGTGCCGATCAACGCACTCACTTCCATACTTATGGCTGCTTCTCTAGTACTTCTGCGCGAGAACGCGGAAAATTCTTTCCCTCTTGTCCACTTCTCTACCGTCAACAGACTTCCAGTGTTATGCAAGCACAAACCGCAAAACTAACTGCCAACGCTGAAATACGTGTCTGCCAAATGAGGTCGCTATTACTCTTTACATAACTATTTTCATCATTTCTGTCACCATCCAAGCTGCTTCATTACCTCACCTGCCGCCAGATGGCAGCACGCCTAATTCCTGTCGGCGACCCACCGTTTGACATACAACGTTCGGCACACAACTGCCCGCAGTGCTCTGCATCTAACACTAATCTCTCTCCTCCCCACCACACTCGTTCACTGAAAAAACTGACAACTAGATAGTTCTTTGTACGCGAAACTAGGCCACATCAGACGCAACGTGTATGTAGATGTGTAGTGCAAGGGAAATATCCCCTGCTCCCACACAACTAATACTAGCTGACAACAGAAACAAAATTTCTGTCGATAGTATTTGAACCAGTCTTATTCATTTGCGAAATTCATGCATTCCTTCTTGCTGGTAACAGTGCCTTGCAAATCACTCAATTCATGTTTTCTAGCCAAACGTGCTGCTCCTGATTGTTTCGTACATCATGCATTAGTGGTCATTATCAAGACTGTGTTGTGTGTCAGCTTTTTATGGTCATCAATTGCACTCTGCTTGTGCTGCTCACTCATTCTTGTAACTCAAAGTACGTCGTTGTCATCCAATCCTAGCACTTGCAGCAGGACAAATCAACTGGCTCGTCACCGTGCCACTCGGGAAACTTCCGCAAGGCTTTCATGACATGTCGCAATCAAAGTCCTTCCACAACATTTCTGCAACGCGGCGGGTCACGATACCGAAAGTATGACTTATGCTTCTGATCTATAATAAAACCACCACTCGGAAAGCGCTACTCCCTTCCCACATCCCTCAGAATGTGGTGAACGATCATCGATTACAACCAAGATGCAATGAATCTCGGTCGCATGCCTCACGCTCAGGGACAGTGCTACCACTCATCATCGTGGTTGCGTCTACTCCAGCTTTGAACTAGAGAGAGTTGAAGACATACTACAGAAATGATCCTGTGAAGTATGATCTTGCTTGCAAGCTATCACCGCTCGCTACTTATGCCACGAGACCGTCAACACGCCCTACGAGAATACGACACACTCTTCACATTCGCGATTTACTTATCGAAGAATTACTTAAGCTCGGACATTCTGCAAAGAACCTAGTTCTACTCCTATTTGGCCGCCATGATCTAACCTTTCCTCACTCAACTATTCTGTGCGCTACCAGTGCTTTTTGCATCCGAAATCAGAGACCATTGCCTCAGGCGAGACTGTATGTAAACACCGCTTGCAGCTCCGGCCGCTAGATGGGGGCCTGGGGCACATACAGTAGCATTCTATGGCGCAAGCAGACATGCCAAATAGTCACTGAAAGAGAAACACACAAGAGGGCAGTCATAGGACACTTGTGCTTTCTTTAAAACCGCCTCTCTCTTCGAAAATTTTCGCACCGCAATAGCGTATTCACCTCGCCCTAACAGTGCCAACTCTTGTCGATATTTGGCCACTTCCTCTTTCGTTTCACCTTGCGTCTTACTTGATACCCCGCCCAACAGCTGCTGATACACGCTACACGCAATTAATGTGTTTCTCTCTGTATCTCTTTTCGCCTACCACGAGTATTGCTTTTCCTCACATGGCAATTATGAAAACACCCACAGCTAAACAAACACTTCCATTCAGCATCACGTCCATACTATCAGTCATACACCAGTAATTTCACAGCTACTTGCTCCACTAATACATTTCTTAATGTTACTGTTAAACAGATGAAGAATCAAAGTATACAACAAGTCTCTATGAACATCACTGTCAGGACATTATACGCATACCATGCCCATCTTTATGCTTCAACTATGATGGCCCATGTGCTATGAATAAAGAAATTTCTCATCAAATATCAAATAATTTTACAACTATATAACTACTCCGACTAGCCCCTTACTAAAACTCTAGATGTTTAGCAATCCCGCCATCAATCTCAGAATAATCGCAAGCAGTGCTTTCATCCCATGAGCACTTCTTTGCAAACAAAACCACAAAACTACTTTTTATACTAGCTTCCTTGTCACAGTGAACAGGGAACTAATGCTAGTGCCCCAGTTTACTCAAAAACTTTTTCGCTTGCAACATATAAACAGCCAACTTGAACCTCTGGGATTTTCAAACACACACAGAAAACTTAATTCCACAGAAATTTAGGAGTAACAGTGGTTGCCTGACATTTTCATACATACTCAAATAGCTACTTCTATGCACTTCACACAATGTTCTCATCATGTTCCACCAGAGAACACAGTTATCACTATGAATGGATTCTGGTAAAAGAGCCTTCAAACCACAAACAGCCTGATCAAAGTGATTATCTCCACATCCTCTGCCAATATCATGTCACTCTATACCTGAGGAGGGAAACTACAATGCAGGGGAAGGAGCTTCGTTGTGAGCACTCTCCTGGTATTTCATCATTAACTCTTCTCAAGCCAAGTATGCACCACCTCTGTGTATGGCTGGGTCAATCAAAAAAGACAAGCAGCATCAACAACTCACAGGACACTATGAACATTTTTACCATTATCTGCACCACCTTCCACTGATTTACTGAAGAAGAAACTGCAAAGTCTGGCCAATTTTGTACACCAGTAATCTTGAAAACATTGGAGTCAACAGCAGATACATAGTTTCCAAGACTGTACCTAGGAACAACCCTTCAATTTCAAGATTTACATCTCACTGAGGCACATCACATCATACCCAAACTACACCTAGCAGGAAATTGCTACTCTATTCATTTCCAGCTATCTATGTCATATTCAACAAATGTCTCCCTCCCACCTACATCTTCTACAAAACTGAGTACATTGTTATGAACAAACAACCAATGCCATATTATGGCAACAATCCAGTGCCACTATTATCCACTCTCTTGAAAACAATTGAAATACTCATCCTGACCAACTATCCACCATCTTCAACCCAAATCTCACTCACACCATACCCACAAATCACAAACTTGTGCAGTAAAAATAATTTTGGGTTTCAAAACTCAATCTACTAATCACATACCAGTATTACTTACAACGCCTATCATTCATCATTCACTTCCAAATATCAGCTTATATGCTGTTGTGCAATTAAAGTGCAAATAAACACTAAACCATATAGCACTGAGGTATAGAAAGCGTTCACCAAGAGTTTCCACAATTATGCCTCTTGTGCCTCACACACACACACAAATGTAACAACTCTTCACAATACAAAGCATTCACCTTCACCTCTGCACAATATTGCCTGCCATACATTATCGCAAGCACCACTCACATTACAATTCCTTTATGCTATTTCCAGATTAGTCTCCTGCCATTTATACAACTCAGACATTAAATAGCTCTCTTTCTCTTTACACTATCGTCTAACACACTGCACGCCATTTCAGGGCAAATGTACTTGTTTCATTATACTGCGACATGGCCTGTTACAATTTCAAATCAAGCAAAAACATCTACCTGATCCAACGTGCTCCGCTACTCCACACAACACAATCTACCTCTTCCTATTTACGCACATTATTGCTTACATTACGTTTTACTTGTGATTGTGGCTCAGCAATAGCCGAGCACTACGAAAAATACATTACAGACTCATTTAATGTTCCCCTCCACGGAAATCTTTAGTAAAAGGCGAAAGATTTATTCGATTTGAAGGGAAACCAGAGTGCCGATCAACGCACTCACTTCCATACTTATGGCTGCTTCTCTAGTACTTCTGCGCGAGAACGCGGAAAATTCTTTCCCTCTTGTCCACTTCTCTACCGTCAACAGACTTCCAGTGTTATGCAAGCACAAACCGCAAAACTAACTGCCAACGCTGAAATACGTGTCTGCCAAATGAGGTCGCTATTACTCTTTACATAACTATTTTCATCATTTCTGTCACCATCCAAGCTGCTTCATTACCTCACCTGCCGCCAGATGGCAGCACGCCTAATTCCTGTCGGCGACCCACCGTTTGACATACAACGTTCGGCACACAACTGCCCGCAGTGCTCTGCATCTAACACTAATCTCTCTCCTCCCCACCACACTCGTTCACTGAAAAGACTGACAACTAGATAGTTCTTTGTACGCGAAACTAGGCCACATCAGACGCAACGTGTATGTAGATGTGTAGTGCAAGGGAAATATCCCCTGCTCCCACACAACTAATACTAGCTGACAACAGAAACAAAATTTCTGTCGATAGTATTTGAACCAGTCTTATTCATTTGCGAATTTCATGCATTCCTTCTTGCTGGTAACAGTGCCTTGCAAATCACTCAATTCATGTTTTCTAGCCAAACGTGCTGCTCCTGATTGTTTCGTACATCATGCATTAGTGGTCATTATCAAGACTGTGTTGTGTGTCAGCTTTTTATGGTCATCAATTGCACTCTGCTTGTGCTGCTCACTCATTCTTGTAACTCAAAGTACGTCGTTGTCATCCAATCCTAGCACTTGCAGCAGGACAAATCAACTGGCTCGTCACCGTGCCACTCGGGAAACTTCCGCAAGGCTTTCATGACATGTCGCAATCAAAGTCCTTCCACAACATTTCTGCAACGCGGCGGGTCACGATACCGAAAGTATGACTTATGCTTCTGATCTATAATAAAACCACCACTCGGAAAGCGCTACTCCCTTCCCACATCCCTCAGAATGTGGTGAACGATCATCGATTACAACCAAGATGCAATGAATCTCGGTCGCATGCCTCACGCTCAGGGACAGTGCTACCACTCATCATCGTGGTTGCGTCTACTCCAGCTTTGAACTAGAGAGAGTTGAAGACATACTACAGAAATGATCCTGTGAAGTATGATCTTGCTTGCAAGCTATCACCGCTCGCTACTTATGCCACGAGACCGTCAACACGCCCTACGAGAATACGACACACTCTTCACATTCGCGATTTACTTATCGAAGAATTACTTAAGCTCGGACATTCTGCAAAGAACCTAGTTCTACTCCTATTTGGCCGCCATGATCTAACCTTTCCTCACTCAACTATTCTGTGCGCTACCAGTGCTTTTTGCATCCGAAATCAGAGACCATTGCCTCAGGCGAGACTGTATGTAAACACCGCTTGCAGCTCCGGCCGCTAGATGGGGGCCTGGGGCACATACAGTAGCATTCTATGGCGCAAGCAGACATGCCAAATAGTCACTGAAAGAGAAACACACAAGAGGGCAGTCATAGGACACTTGTGCTTTCTTTAAAACCGCCTCTCTCTTCGAAAATTTTCGCACCGCAATAGCGTATTCACCTCGCCCTAACAGTGCCAACTCTTGTCGATATTTGGCCACTTCCTCTTTCGTTTCACCTTGCGTCTTACTTGATACCCCGCCCAACAGCTGCTGATACACGCTACACGCAATTAATGTGTTTCTCTCTGTATCTCTTTTCGCCTACCACGAGTATTGCTTTTCCTCACATGGCAATTATGAAAACACCCACAGCTAAACAAACACTTCCATTCAGCATCACGTCCATACTATCAGTCATACACCAGTAATTTCACAGCTACTTGCTCCACTAATACATTTCTTAATGTTACTGTTAAACAGATGAAGAATCAAAGTATACAACAAGTCTCTATGAACATCACTGTCAGGACATTATACGCATACCATGCCCATCTTTATGCTTCAACTATGATGGCCCATGTGCTATGAATAAAGAAATTTCTCATCAAATATCAAATAATTTTACAACTATATAACTACTCCGACTAGCCCCTTACTAAAACTCTAGATGTTTAGCAATCCCGCCATCAATCTCAGAATAATCGCAAGCAGTGCTTTCATCCCATGAGCACTTCTTTGCAAACAAAACCACAAAACTACTTTTTATACTAGCTTCCTTGTCACAGTGAACAGGGAACTAATGCTAGTGCCCCAGTTTACTCAAAAACTTTTTCGCTTGCAACATATAAACAGCCAACTTGAACCTCTGGGATTTTCAAACACACACAGAAAACTTAATTCCACAGAAATTTAGGAGTAACAGTGGTTGCCTGACATTTTCATACATACTCAAATAGCTACTTCTATGCACTTCACACAATGTTCTCATCATGTTCCACCAGAGAACACAGTTATCACTATGAATGGATTCTGGTAAAAGAGCCTTCAAACGACAAACAGCCTGATCAAAGTGATTATCTCCACATCCTCTGCCAATATCATGTCACTCTATACCTGAGGAGGGAAACTACAATGCAGGGGAAGGAGCTTCGTTGTGAGCACTGTCCTGGTATTTCATCATTAACTCTTCTCAAGCCAAGTATGCACCACCTCTGTGTATGGCTGGGTCAATCAAAAAAGACAAGCAGCATCAACAACTCACAGGACACTATGAACATTTTTACCATTATCTGCACCACCTTCCACTGATTTACTGAAGAAGAAACTGCAAAGTCTGGCCAATTTTGTACACCAGTAATCTTGAAAACATTGGAGTCAACAGCAGATACATAGTTTCCAAGACTGTACCTAGGAACAACCCTTCAATTTCAAGATTTACATCTCACTGAGGCACATCACATCATACCCAAACTACACCTAGCAGGAAATTGCTACTCTATTCATTTCCAGCTATCTATGTCATATTCAACAAATGTCTCCCTCCCACCTACATCTTCTACAAAACTGAGTACATTGTTATGAACAAACAACCAATGCCATATTATGGCAACAATCCAGTGCCACTATTATCCACTCTCTTGAAAACAATTGAAATACTCATCCTGACCAACTATCCACCATCTTCAACCCAAATCTCACTCACACCATACCCACAAATCACAAACTTGTGCAGTAAAAATAATTTTGGGTTTCAAAACTCAATGTACTAATCACATACCAGTATTACTTACAACGCCTATCATTCATCATTCACTTCCAAATATCAGCTTATATGCTGTTGTGCAATTAAAGTGCAAATAAACACTAAACCATATAGCACTGAGGTATAGAAAGCGTTCACCAAGAGTTTCCACAATTATGCCTCTTGTGCCTCACACACACACAAATGTAACAACTCTTCACAATACAAAGCATTCACCTTCACCTCTGCACAATATTGCCTGCCATACATTATCGCAAGCACCACTCACATTACAATTCCTTTATGCTATTTCCAGATTAGTCTCCTGCCATTTATACAACTCAGACATTAAATAGCTCTCTTTCTCTTTACACTATCGTATAACACACTGCACGCCATTTCTCTCTCCTCCCCACCACACTCGTTCACTGAAAAAACTGACAACTAGATAGTTCTTTGTACGCGAAACTAGGCCACATCAGACGCAACGTGTATGTAGATGTGTAGTGCAAGGGAAATATCCCCTGCTCCCACACAACTAATACTAGCTGACAACAGAAACAAAATTTCTGTCGATAGTATTTGAACCAGTCTTATTCATTTGCGAATTTCATGCATTCCTTCTTGCTGGTAACAGTGCCTTGCAAATCACTCAATTCATGTTTTCTAGCCAAACGTGCTGCTCCTGATTGTTTCGTACATCATGCATTAGTGGTCATTATCAAGACTGTGTCGTGTGTCAGCTTTTTATGGTCATCAATTGCACTCTGCTTGTGCTGCTCACTCATTCTTGTAACTCAAAGTACGTCGTTGTCATCCAATCCTAGCACTTGCAGCAGGACAAATCAACTGGCTCGTCACCGTGCCACTCGGGAAACTTCCGCAAGGCTTTCATGACATGTCGCAATCAAAGTCCTTCCACAACATTTCTGCAACGCGGCGGGTCACGATACCGAAAGTATGACTTATGCTTCTGATCTATAATAAAACCACCACTCGAAAAGCGCTACTCCCTTCCCACATCCCTCAGAATGTGGTGAACGATCATCGATTACAACCAAGATGCAATGAATCTCGGTCGCATGCCTCACGCTCAGGGACAGTGCTACCACTCATCATCGTGGTTGCGTCTACTCCAGCTTTGAACTAGAGAGAGTTGAAGACATACTACAGAAATGATCCTGTGAAGTATGATCTTGCTTGCAAGCTATCACCGCTCGCTACTTATGCCACGAGACCGTCAACACGCCCTACGAGAATACGACACACTCTTCACATTCGCGATTTACTTATCGAAGAATTACTTAAGCTCGGACATTCTGCAAAGAACCTAGTTCTACTCCTATTTGGCCGCCATGATCTAACCTTTCCTCACTCAACTATTCTGTGCGCTACCAGTGCTTTTTGCATCCGAAATCAGAGACCATTGCCTCAGGCGAGACTGTATGTAAACACCGCTTGCAGCTCCGGCCGCTAGATGGGGGCCTGGGGCACATACAGTAGCATTCTATGGCGCAAGCAGACATGCCAAATAGTCACTGAAAGAGAAACACACAAGAGGGCAGTCATAGGACACTTGTGCTTTCTTTAAAACCGCCTCTCTCTTCGAAAATTTTCGCACCGCAATAGCGTATTCACCTCGCCCTAACAGTGCCAACTCTTGTCGATATTTGGCCACTTCCTCTTTCGTTTCACCTTGCGTCTTACTTGATACCCCGCCCAACAGCTGCTGATACACGCTACACGCAATTAATGTGTTTCTCTCTGTATCTCTTTTCGCCTACCACGAGTATTGCTTTTCCTCACATGGCAATTATGAAAACACCCACAGCTAAACAAACACTTCCATTCAGCATCACGTCCATACTATCAGTCATACACCAGTAATTTCACAGCTACTTGCTCCACTAATACATTTCTTAATGTTACTGTTAAACAGATGAAGAATCAAAGTATACAACAAGTCTCTATGAACATCACTGTCAGGACATTATACGCATACCATGCCCATCTTTATGCTTCAACTATGATGGCCCATGTGCTATGAATAAAGAAATTTCTCATCAAATATCAAATAATTTTACAACTATATAACTACTCCGACTAGCCCCTTACTAAAACTCTAGATGTTTAGCAATCCCGCCATCAATCTCAGAATAATCGCAAGCAGTGCTTTCATCCCATGAGCACTTCTTTGCAAACAAAACCACAAAACTACTTTTTATACTAGCTTCCTTGTCACAGTGAACAGGGAACTAATGCTAGTGCCCCAGTTTACTCAAAAACTTTTTCGCTTGCAACATATAAACAGCCAACTTGAACCTCTGGGATTTTCAAACACACACAGAAAACTTAATTCCACAGAAATTTAGGAGTAACAGTGGTTGCCTGACATTTTCATACATACTCAAATAGCTACTTCTATGCACTTCACACAATGTTCTCATCATGTTCCACCAGAGAACACAGTTATCACTATGAATGGATTCTGGTAAAAGAGCCTTCAAACCACAAACAGCCTGATCAAAGTGATTATCTCCACATCCTCTGCCAATATCATGTCACTCTATACCTGAGGAGGGAAACTACAATGCAGGGGAAGGAGCTTCGTTGTGAGCACTGTCCTGGTATTTCATCATTAACTCTTCTCAAGCCAAGTATGCACCACCTCTGTGTATGGCTGGGTCAATCAAAAAAGACAAGCAGCATCAACAACTCACAGGACACTATGAACATTTTTACCATTATCTGCACCACCTTCCACTGATTTACTGAAGAAGAAACTGCAAAGTCTGGCCAATTTTGTACACCAGTAATCTTGAAAACATTGGAGTCAACAGCAGATACATAGTTTCCAAGACTGTACCTAGGAACAACCCTTCAATTTCAAGATTTACATCTCACTGAGGCACATCACATCATACCCAAACTACACCTAGCAGGAAATTGCTACTCTATTCATTTCCAGCTATCTATGTCATATTCAACAAATGTCTCCCTCCCACCTACATCTTCTACAAAACTGAGTACATTGTTATGAACAAACAACCAATGCCATATTATGGCAACAATCCAGTGCCACTATTATCCACTCTCTTGAAAACAATTGAAATACTCATCCTGACCAACTATCCACCATCTTCAACCCAAATCTCACTCACACCATACCCACAAATCACAAACTTGTGCAGTAAAAATAATTTTGGGTTTCAAAACTCAATCTACTAATCACATACCAGTATTACTTACAACGCCTATCATTCATCATTCACTTCCAAATATCAGCTTATATGCTGTTGTGCAATTAAAGTGCAAATAAACACTAAACCATATAGCACTGAGGTATAGAAAGCGTTCACCAAGAGTTTCCACAATTATGCCTCTTGTGCCTCACACACACACAAATGTAACAACTCTTCACAATACAAAGCATTCACCTTCACCTCTGCACAATATTGCCTGCCATACATTATCGCAAGCACCACTCACATTACAATTCCTTTATGCTATTTCCAGATTAGTCTCCTGCCATTTATACAACTCAGACATTAAATAGCTCTCTTTCTCTTTACACTATCGTCTAACACACTGCACGCCATTTCAGGGCAAATGTACTTGTTTCATTATACTGCGACATGGCCTGTTACAATTTCAAATCAAGCAAAAACATCTACCTGATCCAACGTGCTCCGCTACTCCACACAACACAATCTACCTCTTCCTATTTACGCACATTATTGCTTACATTACGTTTTACTTGTGATTGTGGCTCAGCAATAGCCGAGCACTACGAAAAATACATTACAGACTCATTTAATGTTCCCCTCCACGGAAATCTTTAGTAAAAGGCGAAAGATTTATTCGATTTGAAGGGAAACCAGAGTGCCGATCAACGCACTCACTTCCATACTTATGGCTGCTTCTCTAGTACTTCTGCGCGAGAACGCGGAAAATTCTTTCCCTCTTGTCCACTTCTCTACCGTCAACAGACTTCCAGTGTTATGCAAGCACAAACCGCAAAACTAACTGCCAACGCTGAAATACGTGTCTGCCAAATGAGGTCGCTATTACTCTTTACATAACTATTTTCATCATTTCTGTCACCATCCAAGCTGCTTCATTACCTCACCTGCCGCCAGATGGCAGCACGCCTAATTCCTGTCGGCGACCCACCGTTTGACATACAACGTTCGGCACACAACTGCCCGCAGTGCTCTGCATCTAACACTAATCTCTCTCCTCCCCACCACACTCGTTCACTGAAAAGACTGACAACTAGATAGTTCTTTGTACGCGAAACTAGGCCACATCAGACGCAACGTGTATGTAGATGTGTAGTGCAAGGGAAATATCCCCTGCTCCCACACAACTAATACTAGCTGACAACAGAAACAAAATTTCTGTCGATAGTATTTGAACCAGTCTTATTCATTTGTGAATTTCATGCATTCCTTCTTGCTGGTAACAGTGCCTTGCAAATCACTCAATTCATGTTTTCTAGCCAAACGTGCTGCTCCTGATTGTTTCGTACATCATGCATTAGTGGTCATTATCAAGACTGTGTTGTGTGTCAGCTTTTTATGGTCATCAATTGCACTCTGCTTGTGCTGCTCACTCATTCTTGTAACTCAAAGTACGTCGTTGTCATCCAATCCTAGCACTTGCAGCAGGACAAATCAACTGGCTCGTCACCGTGCCACTCGGGAAACTTCCGCAAGGCTTTCATGACATGTCGCAATCAAAGTCCTTCCACAACATTTCTGCAACGCGGCGGGTCACGATACCGAAAGTATGACTTATGCTTCTGATCTATAATAAAACCACCACTCGGAAAGCGCTACTCCCTTCCCACATCCCTCAGAATGTGGTGAACGATCATCGATTACAACCAAGATGCAATGAATCTCGGTCGCATGCCTCACGCTCAGGGACAGTGCTACCACTCATCATCGTGGTTGCGTCTACTCCAGCTTTGAACTAGAGAGAGTTGAAGACATACTACAGAAATGATCCTGTGAAGTATGATCTTGCTTGCAAGCTATCACCGCTCGCTACTTATGCCACGAGACCGTCAACACGCCCTACGAGAATACGACACACTCTTCACATTCGCGATTTACTTATCGAAGAATTACTTAAGCTCGGACATTCTGCAAAGAACCTAGTTCTACTCCTATTTGGCCGCCATGATCTAACCTTTCCTCACTCAACTATTCTGTGCGCTACCAGTGCTTTTTGCATCCGAAATCAGAGACCATTGCCTCAGGCGAGACTGTATGTAAACACCGCTTGCAGCTCCGGCCGCTAGATGGGGGCCTGGGGCACATACAGTAGCATTCTATGGCGCAAGCAGACATGCCAAATAGTCACTGAAAGAGAAACACACAAGAGGGCAGTCATAGGACACTTGTGCTTTCTTTAAAACCGCCTCTCTCTTCGAAAATTTTCGCACCGCAATAGCGTATTCACCTCGCCCTAACAGTGCCAACTCTTGTCGATATTTGGCCACTTCCTCTTTCGTTTCACCTTGCGTCTTACTTGATACCCCGCCCAACAGCTGCTGATACACGCTACACGCAATTAATGTGTTTCTCTCTGTATCTCTTTTCGCCTACCACGAGTATTGCTTTTCCTCACATGGCAATTATGAAAACACCCACAGCTAAACAAACACTTCCATTCAGCATCACGTCCATACTATCAGTCATACACCAGTAATTTCACAGCTACTTGCTCCACTAATACATTTCTTAATGTTACTGTTAAACAGATGAAGAATCAAAGTATACAACAAGTCTCTATGAACATCACTGTCAGGACATTATACGCATACCATGCCCATCTTTATGCTTCAACTATGATGGCCCATGTGCTATGAATAAAGAAATTTCTCATCAAATATCAAATAATTTTACAACTATATAACTACTCCGACTAGCCCCTTACTAAAACTCTAGATGTTTAGCAATCCCGCCATCAATCTCAGAATAATCGCAAGCAGTGCTTTCATCCCATGAGCACTTCTTTGCAAACAAAACCACAAAACTACTTTTTATACTAGCTTCCTTGTCACAGTGAACAGGGAACTAATGCTAGTGCCCCAGTTTACTCAAAAACTTTTTCGCTTGCAACATATAAACAGCCAACTTGAACCTCTGGGATTTTCAAACACACACAGAAAACTTAATTCCACAGAAATTTAGGAGTAACAGTGGTTGCCTGACATTTTCATACATACTCAAATAGCTACTTCTATGCACTTCACACAATGTTCTCATCATGTTCCACCAGAGAACACAGTTATCACTATGAATGGATTCTGGTAAAAGAGCCTTCAAACCACAAACAGCCTGATCAAAGTGATTATCTCCACATCCTCTGCCAATATCATGTCACTCTATACCTGAGGAGGGAAACTACAATGCAGGGGAAGGAGCTTCGTTGTGAGCACTGTCCTGGTATTTCATCATTAACTCTTCTCAAGCCAAGTATGCACCACCTCTGTGTATGGCTGGGTCAATCAAAAAAGACAAGCAGCATCAACAACTCACAGGACACTATGAACATTTTTACCATTATCTGCACCACCTTCCACTGATTTACTGAAGAAGAAACTGCAAAGTCTGGCCAATTTTGTACACCAGTAATCTTGAAAACATTGGAGTCAACAGCAGATACATAGTTTCCAAGACTGTACCTAGGAACAACCCTTCAATTTCAAGATTTACATCTCACTGAGGCACATCACATCATACCCAAACTACACCTAGCAGGAAATTGCTACTCTATTCATTTCCAGCTATCTATGTCATATTCAACAAATGTCTCCCTCCCACCTACATCTTCTACAAAACTGAGTACATTGTTATGAACAAACAACCAATGCCATATTATGGCAACAATCCAGTGCCACTATTATCCACTCTCTTGAAAACAATTGAAATACTCATCCTGACCAACTATCCACCATCTTCAACCCAAATCTCACTCACACCATACCCACAAATCACAAACTTGTGCAGTAAAAATAATTTTGGGTTTCAAAACTCAATCTACTAATCACATACCAGTATTACTTACAACGCCTATCATTCATCATTCACTTCCAAATATCAGCTTATATGCTGTTGTGCAATTAAAGTGCAAATAAACACTAAACCATATAGCACTGAGGTATAGAAAGCGTTCACCAAGAGTTTCCACAATTATGCCTCTTGTGCCTCACACACACACACAAATGTAACAACACTTCACAATACAAAGCATTCACCTTCACCTCTGCACAATATTGCCTGCCATACATTATCGCAAGCACCACTCACATTACAATTCCTTTATGCTATTTCCAGATTAGTCTCCTGCCATTTATACAACTCAGACATTAAATAGCTCTCTTTCTCTTTACACTATCGTCTAACACACTGCACGCCATTTCAGGGCAAATGTACTTGTTTCATTATACTGCGACATGGCCTGTTACAATTTCAAATCAAGCAAAAACATCTACCTGATCCAACGTGCTCCGCTACTCCACACAACACAATCTACCTCTTCCTATTTACGCACATTATTGCTTACATTACGTTTTACTTGTGATTGTGGCTCAGCAATAGCCGAGCACTACGAAAAATACATTACAGACTCATTTAATGTTCCCCTCCACGGAAATCTTTAGTAAAAGGCGAAAGATTTATTCGATTTGAAGGGAAACCAGAGTGCCGATCAACGCACTCACTTCCATACTTATGGCTGCTTCTCTAGTACTTCTGCGCGAGAACGCGGAAAATTCTTTCCCTCTTGTCCACTTCTCTACCGTCAACAGACTTCCAGTGTTATGCAAGCACAAACCGCAAAACTAACTGCCAACGCTGAAATACGTGTCTGCCAAATGAGGTCGCTATTACTCTTTACATAACTATTTTCATCATTTCTGTCACCATCCAAGCTGCTTCATTACCTCACCTGCCGCCAGATGGCAGCACGCCTAATTCCTGTCGGCGACCCACCGTTTGACATACAACGTTCGGCACACAACTGCCCGCAGTGCTCTGCATCTAACACTAATCTCTCTCCTCCCCACCACACTCGTTCACTGAAAAAACTGACAACTAGATAGTTCTTTGTACGCGAAACTAGGCCACATCAGACGCAACGTGTATGTAGATGTGTAGTGCAAGGGAAATATCCCCTGCTCCCACACAACTAATACTAGCTGACAACAGAAACAAAATTTCTGTCGATAGTATTTGAACCAGTCTTATTCATTTGCGAATTTCATGCATTCCTTCTTGCTGGTAACAGTGCCTTGCAAATCACTCAATTCATGTTTTCTAGCCAAACGTGCTGCTCCTGATTGTTTCGTACATCATGCATTAGTGGTCATTATCAAGACTGTGTTGTGTGTCAGCTTTTTATGGTCATCAATTGCACTCTGCTTGTGCTGCTCACTCATTCTTGTAACTCAAAGTACGTCGTTGTCATCCAATCCTAGCACTTGCAGCAGGACAAATCAACTGGCTCGTCACCGTGCCACTCGGGAAACTTCCGCAAGGCTTTCATGACATGTCGCAATCAAAGTCCTTCCACAACATTTCTGCAACGCGGCGGGTCACGATACCGAAAGTATGACTTATGCTTCTGATCTATAATAAAACCACCACTCGGAAAGCGCTACTCCCTTCCCACATCCCTCAGAATGTGGTGAACGATCATCGATTACAACCAAGATGCAATGAATCTCGGTCGCATGCCTCACGCTCAGGGACAGTGCTACCACTCATCATCGTGGTTGCGTCTACTCCAGCTTTGAACTAGAGAGAGTTGAAGACATACTACAGAAATGATCCTGTGAAGTATGATCTTGCTTGCAAGCTATCACCGCTCGCTACTTATGCCACGAGACCGTCAACACGCCCTACGAGAATACGACACACTCTTCACATTCGCGATTTACTTATCGAAGAATTACTTAAGCTCGGACATTCTGCAAAGAACCTAGTTCTACTCCTATTTGGCCGCCATGATCTAACCTTTCCTCACTCAACTATTCTGTGCGCTACCAGTGCTTTTTGCATCCGAAATCAGAGACCATTGCCTCAGGCGAGACTGTATGTAAACACCGCTTGCAGCTCCGGCCGCTAGATGGGGGCCTGGGGCACATACAGTAGCATTCTATGGCGCAAGCAGACATGCCAAATAGTCACTGAAAGAGAAACACACAAGAGGGCAGTCATAGGACACTTGTGCTTTCTTTAAAACCGCCTCTCTCTTCGAAAATTTTCGCACCGCAATAGCGTATTCACCTCGCCCTAACAGTGCCAACTCTTGTCGATATTTGGCCACTTCCTCTTTCGTTTCACCTTGCGTCTTACTTGATACCCCGCCCAACAGCTGCTGATACACGCTACACGCAATTAATGTGTTTCTCTCTGTATCTCTTTTCGCCTACCACGAGTATTGCTTTTCCTCACATGGCAATTATGAAAACACCCACAGCTAAACAAACACTTCCATTCAGCATCACGTCCATACTATCAGTCATACACCAGTAATTTCACAGCTACTTGCTCCACTAATACATTTCTTAATGTTACTGTTAAACAGATGAAGAATCAAAGTATACAACAAGTCTCTATGAACATCACTGTCAGGACATTATACGCATACCATGCCCATCTTTATGCTTCAACTATGATGGCCCATGTGCTATGAATAAAGAAATTTCTCATCAAATATCAAATAATTTTACAACTATATAACTACTCCGACTAGCCCCTTACTAAAACTCTAGATGTTTAGCAATCCCGCCATCAATCTCAGAATAATCGCAAGCAGTGCTTTCATCCCATGAGCACTTCTTTGCAAACAAAACCACAAAACTACTTTTTATACTAGCTTCCTTGTCACAGTGAACAGGGAACTAATGCTAGTGCCCCAGTTTACTCAAAAACTTTTTCGCTTGCAACATATAAACAGCCAACTTGAACCTCTGGGATTTTCAAACACACACAGAAAACTTAATTCCACAGAAATTTAGGAGTAACAGTGGTTGCCTGACATTTTCATACATACTCAAATAGCTACTTCTATGCACTTCACACAATGTTCTCATCATGTTCCACCAGAGAACACAGTTATCACTATGAACGGATTCTGGTAAAAGAGCCTTCAAACCACAAACAGCCTGATCAAAGTGATTATCTCCACATCCTCTGCCAATATCATGTCACTCTATACCTGAGGAGGGAAACTACAATGCAGGGGAAGGAGCTTCGTTGTGAGCACTGTCCTGGTATTTCATCATTAACTCTTCTCAAGCCAAGTATGCACCACCTCTGTGTATGGCTGGGTCAATCAAAAAAGACAAGCAGCATCAACAACTCACAGGACACTATGAACATTTTTACCATTATCTGCACCACCTTCCACTGATTTACTGAAGAAGAAACTGCAAAGTCTGGCCAATTTTGTACACCAGTAATCTTGAAAACATTGGAGTCAACAGCAGATACATAGTTTCCAAGACTGTACCTAGGAACAACCCTTCAATTTCAAGATTTACATCTCACTGAGGCACATCACATCATACCCAAACTACACCTAGCAGGAAATTGCTACTCTATTCATTTCCAGCTATCTATGTCATATTCAACAAATGTCTCCCTCCCACCTACATCTTCTACAAAACTGAGTACATTGTTATGAACAAACAACCAATGCCATATTATGGCAACAATCCAGTGCCACTATTATCCACTCTCTTGAAAACAATTGAAATACTCATCCTGACCAACTATCCACCATCTTCAACCCAAATCTCACTCACACCATACCCACAAATCACAAACTTGTGCAGTAAAAATAATTTTGGGTTTCAAAACTCAATCTACTAATCACATACCAGTATTACTTACAACGCCTATCATTCATCATTCACTTCCAAATATCAGCTTATATGCTGTTGTGCAATTAAAGTGCAAATAAACACTAAACCATATAGCACTGAGGTATAGAAAGCGTTCACCAAGAGTTTCCACAATTATGCCTCTTGTGCCTCACACACACACAAATGTAACAACTCTTCACAATACAAAGCATTCACCTTCACCTCTGCACAATATTGCGTGCCATACATTATCGCAAGCACCACTCACATTACAATTCCTTTATGCTATTTCCAGATTAGTCTCCTGCCATTTATACAACTCAGACATTAAATAGCTCTCTTTCTCTTTACACTATCGTCTAACACACTGCACGCCATTTCTCTCTCCTCCCCACCACACTCGTTCACTGAAAAAACTGACAACTAGATAGTTCTTTGTACGCGAAACTAGGCCACATCAGACGCAACGTGTATGTAGATGTGTAGTGCAAGGGAAATATCCCCTGCTCCCACACAACTAATACTAGCTGACAACAGAAACAAAATTTCTGTCGATAGTATTTGAACCAGTCTTATTCATTTGCGAATTTCATGCATTCCTTCTTGCTGGTAACAGTGCCTTGCAAATCACTCAATTCTTGTTTTCTAGCCAAACGTGCTGCTCCTGATTGTTTCGTACATCATGCATTAGTGGTCATTATCAAGACTGTGTCGTGTGTCAGCTTTTTATGGTCATCAATTGCACTCTGCTTGTGCTGCTCACTCATTCTTGTAACTCAAAGTACGTCGTTGTCATCCAATCCTAGCACTTGCAGCAGGACAAATCAACTGGCTCGTCACCGTGCCACTCGGGAAACTTCCGCAAGGCTTTCATGACATGTCGCAATCAAAGTCCTTCCACAACATTTCTGCAACGCGGCGGGTCACGATACCGAAAGTATGACTTATGCTTCTGATCTATAATAAAACCACCACTCGAAAAGCGCTACTCCCTTCCCACATCCCTCAGAATGTGGTGAACGATCATCGATTACAACCAAGATGCAATGAATCTCGGTCGCATGCCTCACGCTCAGGGACAGTGCTACCACTCATCATCGTGGTTGCGTCTACTCCAGCTTTGAACTAGAGAGAGTTGAAGACATACTACAGAAATGATCCTGTGAAGTATGATCTTGCTTGCAAGCTATCACCGCTCGCTACTTATGCCACGAGACCGTCAACACGCCCTACGAGAATACGACACACTCTTCACATTCGCGATTTACTTATCGAAGAATTACTTAAGCTCGGACATTCTGCAAAGAACCTAGTTCTACTCCTATTTGGCCGCCATGATCTAACCTTTCCTCACTCAACTATTCTGTGCGCTACCAGTGCTTTTTGCATCCGAAATCAGAGACCATTGCCTCAGGCGAGACTGTATGTAAACACCGCTTGCAGCTCCGGCCGCTAGATGGGGGCCTGGGGCACATACAGTAGCATTCTATGGCGCAAGCAGACATGCCAAATAGTCACTGAAAGAGAAACACACAAGAGGGCAGTCATAGGACACTTGTGCTTTCTTTAAAACCGCCTCTCTCTTCGAAAATTTTCGCACCGCAATAGCGTATTCACCTCGCCCTAACAGTGCCAACTCTTGTCGATATTTGGCCACTTCCTCTTTCGTTTCACCTTGCGTCTTACTTGATACCCCGCCCAACAGCTGCTGATACACGCTACACGCAATTAATGTGTTTCTCTCTGTATCTCTTTTCGCCTACCACGAGTATTGCTTTTCCTCACATGGCAATTATGAAAACACCCACAGCTAAACAAACACTTCCATTCAGCATCACGTCCATACTATCAGTCATACACCAGTAATTTCACAGCTACTTGCTCCACTAATACATTTCTTAATGTTACTGTTAAACAGATGAAGAATCAAAGTATACAACAAGTCTCTATGAACATCACTGTCAGGACATTATACGCATACCATGCCCATCTTTATGCTTCAACTATGATGGCCCATGTGCTATGAATAAAGAAATTTCTCATCAAATATCAAATAATTTTACAACTATATAACTACTCCGACTAGCCCCTTACTAAAACTCTAGATGTTTAGCAATCCCGCCATCAATCTCAGAATAATCGCAAGCAGTGCTTTCATCCCATGAGCACTTCTTTGCAAACAAAACCACAAAACTACTTTTTATACTAGCTTCCTTGTCACAGTGAACAGGGAACTAATGCTAGTGCCCCAGTTTACTCAAAAACTTTTTCGCTTGCAACATATAAACAGCCAACTTGAACCTCTGGGATTTTCAAACACACACAGAAAACTTAATTCCACAGAAATTTAGGAGTAACAGTGGTTGCCTGACATTTTCATACATACTCAAATAGCTACTTCTATGCACTTCACACAATGTTCTCATCATGTTCCACCAGAGAACACAGTTATCACTATGAATGGATTCTGGTAAAAGAGCCTTCAAACCACAAACAGCCTGATCAAAGTGATTATCTCCACATCCTCTGCCAATATCATGTCACTCTATACCTGAGGAGGGAAACTACAATGCAGGGGAAGGAGCTTCGTTGTGAGCACTGTCCTGGTATTTCATCATTAACTCTTCTCAAGCCAAGTATGCACCACCTCTGTGTATGGCTGGGTCAATCAAAAAAGACAAGCAGCATCAACAACTCACAGGACACTATGAACATTTTTACCATTATCTGCACCACCTTCCACTGATTTACTGAAGAAGAAACTGCAAAGTCTGGCCAATTTTGTACACCAGTAATCTTGAAAACATTGGAGTCAACAGCAGATACATAGTTTCCAAGACTGTACCTAGGAACAACCCTTCAATTTCAAGATTTACATCTCACTGAGGCACATCACATCATACCCAAACTACACCTAGCAGGAAATTGCTACTCTATTCATTTCCAGCTATCTATGTCATATTCAACAAATGTCTCCCTCCCACCTACATCTTCTACAAAACTGAGTACATTGTTATGAACAAACAACCAATGCCATATTATGGCAACAATCCAGTGCCACTATTATCCACTCTCTTGAAAACAATTGAAATACTCATCCTGACCAACTATCCACCATCTTCAACCCAAATCTCACTCACACCATACCCACAAATCACAAACTTGTGCAGTAAAAATAATTTTGGGTTTCAAAACTCAATCTACTAATCACATACCAGTATTACTTACAACGCCTATCATTCATCATTCACTTCCAAATATCAGCTTATATGCTGTTGTGCAATTAAAGTGCAAATAAACACTAAACCATATAGCACTGAGGTATAGAAAGCGTTCACCAAGAGTTTCCACAATTATGCCTCTTGTGCCTCACACACACACAAATGTAACAACTCTTCACAATACAAAGCATTCACCTTCACCTCTGCACAATATTGCCTGCCATACATTATCGCAAGCACCACTCACATTACAATTCCTTTATGCTATTTCCAGATTAGTCTCCTGCCATTTATACAACTCAGACATTAAATAGCTCTCTTTCTCTTTACACTATCGTCTAACACACTGCACGCCATTTCAGGGCAAATGTACTTGTTTCATTATACTGCGACATGGCCTGTTACAATTTCAAATCAAGCAAAAACATCTACCTGATCCAACGTGCTCCGCTACTCCACACAACACAATCTACCTCTTCCTATTTACGCACATTATTGCTTACATTACGTTTTACTTGTGATTGTGGCTCAGCAATAGCCGAGCACCACGAAAAATACATTACAGACTCATTTAATGTTCCCCTCCACGGAAATCTTTAGTAAAAGGCGAAAGATTTATTCGATTTGAAGGGAAACCAGAGTGCCGATCAACGCACTCACTTCCATACTTATGGCTGCTTCTCTAGTACTTCTGCGCGAGAACGCGGAAAATTCTTTCCCTCTTGTCCACTTCTCTACCGTCAACAGACTTCCAGTGTTATGCAAGCACAAACCGCAAAACTAACTGCCAACGCTGAAATACGTGTCTGCCAAATGAGGTCGCTATTACTCTTTACATAACTATTTTCATCATTTCTGTCACCATCCAAGCTGCTTCATTACCTCACCTGCCGCCAGATGGCAGCACGCCTAATTCCTGTCGGCGACCCACCGTTTGACATACAACGTTCGGCACACAACTGCCCGCAGTGCTCTGCATCTAACACTAATCTCTCTCCTCCCCACCACACTCGTTCACTGAAAAAACTGACAACTAGATAGTTCTTTGTACGCGAAACTAGGCCACATCAGACGCAACGTGTATGTAGATGTGTAGTGCAAGGGAAATATCCCCTGCTCCCACACAACTAATACTAGCTGACAACAGAAACAAAATTTCTGTCGATAGTATTTGAACCAGTCTTATTCATTTGCGAAATTCATGCATTCCTTCTTGCTGGTAACAGTGCCTTGCAAATCACTCAATTCATGTTTTCTAGCCAAACGTGCTGCTCCTGATTGTTTCGTACATCATGCATTAGTGGTCATTATCAAGACTGTGTTGTGTGTCAGCTTTTTATGGTCATCAATTGCACTCTGCTTGTGCTGCTCACTCATTCTTGTAACTCAAAGTACGTCGTTGTCATCCAATCCTAGCACTTGCAGCAGGACAAATCAACTGGCTCGTCACCGTGCCACTCGGGAAACTTCCGCAAGGCTTTCATGACATGTCGCAATCAAAGTCCTTCCACAACATTTCTGCAACGCGGCGGGTCACGATACCGAAAGTATGACTTATGCTTCTGATCTATAATAAAACCACCACTCGGAAAGCGCTACTCCCTTCCCACATCCCTCAGAATGTGGTGAACGATCATCGATTACAACCAAGATGCAATGAATCTCGGTCGCATGCCTCACGCTCAGGGACAGTGCTACCACTCATCATCGTGGTTGCGTCTACTCCAGCTTTGAACTAGAGAGAGTTGAAGACATACTACAGAAATGATCCTGTGAAGTATGATCTTGCTTGCAAGCTATCACCGCTCGCTACTTATGCCACGAGACCGTCAACACGCCCTACGAGAATACGACACACTCTTCACATTCGCGATTTACTTATCGAAGAATTACTTAAGCTCGGACATTCTGCAAAGAACCTAGTTCTACTCCTATTTGGCCGCCATGATCTAACCTTTCCTCACTCAACTATTCTGTGCGCTACCAGTGCTTTTTGCATCCGAAATCAGAGACCATTGCCTCAGGCGAGACTGTATGTAAACACCGCTTGCAGCTCCGGCCGCTAGATGGGGGCCTGGGGCACATACAGTAGCATTCTATGGCGCAAGCAGACATGCCAAATAGTCACTGAAAGAGAAACACACAAGAGGGCAGTCATAGGACACTTGTGCTTTCTTTAAAACCGCCTCTCTCTTCGAAAATTTTCGCACCGCAATAGCGTATTCACCTCGCCCTAACAGTGCCAACTCTTGTCGATATTTGGCCACTTCCTCTTTCGTTTCACCTTGCGTCTTACTTGATACCCCGCCCAACAGCTGCTGATACACGCTACACGCAATTAATGTGTTTCTCTCTGTATCTCTTTTCGCCTACCACGAGTATTGCTTTTCCTCACATGGCAATTATGAAAACACCCACAGCTAAACAAACACTTCCATTCAGCATCACGTCCATACTATCAGTCATACACCAGTAATTTCACAGCTACTTGCTCCACTAATACATTTCTTAATGTTACTGTTAAACAGATGAAGAATCAAAGTATACAACAAGTCTCTATGAACATCACTGTCAGGACATTATACGCATACCATGCCCATCTTTATGCTTCAACTATGATGGCCCATGTGCTATGAATAAAGAAATTTCTCATCAAATATCAAATAATTTTACAACTATATAACTACTCCGACTAGCCCCTTACTAAAACTCTAGATGTTTAGCAATCCCGCCATCAATCTCAGAATAATCGCAAGCAGTGCTTTCATCCCATGAGCACTTCTTTGCAAACAAAACCACAAAACTACTTTTTATACTAGCTTCCTTGTCACAGTGAACAGGGAACTAATGCTAGTGCCCCAGTTTACTCAAAAACTTTTTCGCTTGCAACATATAAACAGCCAACATGAACCTCTGGGATTTTCAAACACACACAGAAAACTTAATTCCACAGAAATTTAGGAGTAACAGTGGTTGCCTGACATTTTCATACATACTCAAATAGCTACTTCTATGCACTTCACACAATGTTCTCATCATGTTCCACCAGAGAACACAGTTATCACTATGAATGGATTCTGGTAAAAGAGCCTTCAAACCACAAACAGCCTGATCAAAGTGATTATCTCCACATCCTCTGCCAATATCATGTCACTCTATACCTGAGGAGGGAAACTACAATGCAGGGGAAGGAGCTTCGTTGTGAGCACTGTCCTGGTATTTCATCATTAACTCTTCTCAAGCCAAGTATGCACCACCTCTGTGTATGGCTGGGTCAATCAAAAAAGACAAGCAGCATCAACAACTCACAGGACACTATGAACATTTTTACCATTATCTGCACCACCTTCCACTGATTTACTGAAGAAGAAACTGCAAAGTCTGGCCAATTTTGTACACCAGTAATCTTGAAAACATTGGAGTCAACAGCAGATACATAGTTTCCAAGACTGTACCTAGGAACAACCCTTCAATTTCAAGATTTACATCTCACTGAGGCACATCACATCATACCCAAACTACACCTAGCAGGAAATTGCTACTCTATTCATTTCCAGCTATCTATGTCATATTCAACAAATGTCTCCCTCCCACCTACATCTTCTACAAAACTGAGTACATTGTTATGAACAAACAACCAATGCCATATTATGGCAACAATCCAGTGCCACTATTATCCACTCTCTTGAAAACAATTGAAATACTCATCCTGACCAACTATCCACCATCTTCAACCCAAATCTCACTCACACCATACCCACAAATCACAAACTTGTGCAGTAAAAATAATTTTGGGTTTCAAAACTCAATCTACTAATCACATACCAGTATTACTTACAACGCCTATCATTCATCATTCACTTCCAAATATCAGCTTATATGCTGTTGTGCAATTAAAGTGCAAATAAACACTAAACCATATAGCACTGAGGTATAGAAAGCGTTCACCAAGAGTTTCCACAATTATGCCTCTTGTGCCTCACACACACACACAAATGTAACAACTCTTCACAATACAAAGCATTCACCTTCACCTCTGCACAATATTGCCTGCCATACATTATCGCAAGCACCACTCACATTACAATTCCTTTATGCTATTTCCAGATTAGTCTCCTGCCATTTATACAACTCAGACATTAAATAGCTCTCTTTCTCTTTACACTATCGTCTAACACACTGCACGCCATTTCAGGGCAAATGTACTTGTTTCATTATACTGCGACATGGCCTGTTACAATTTCAAATCAAGCAAAAACATCTACCTGATCCAACGTGCTCCGCTACTCCACACAACACAATCTACCTCTTCCTATTTACGCACATTATTGCTTACATTACGTTTTACTTGTGATTGTGGCTCAGCAATAGCCGAGCACCACGAAAAATACATTACAGACTCATTTAATGTTCCCCTCCACGGAAATCTTTAGTAAAAGGCGAAAGATTTATTCGATTTGAAGGGAAACCAGAGTGCCGATCAACGCACTCACTTCCATACTTATGGCTGCTTCTCTAGTACTTCTGCGCGAGAACGCGGAAAATTCTTTCCCTCTTGTCCACTTCTCTACCGTCAACAGACTTCCAGTGTTATGCAAGCACAAACCGCAAAACTAACTGCCAACGCTGAAATACGTGTCTGCCAAATGAGGTCGCTATTACTCTTTACATAACTATTTTCATCATTTCTGTCACCATCCAAGCTGCTTCATTACCTCACCTGCCGCCAGATGGCAGCACGCCTAATTCCTGTCGGCGACCCACCGTTTGACATACAACGTTCGGCACACAACTGCCCGCAGTGCTCTGCATCTAACACTAATCTCTCTCCTCCCCACCACACTCGTTCACTGAAAAAACTGACAACTAGATAGTTCTTTGTACGCGAAACTAGGCCACATCAGACGCAACGTGTATGTAGATGTGTAGTGCAAGGGAAATATCCCCTGCTCCCACACAACTAATACTAGCTGACAACAGAAACAAAATTTCTGTCGATAGTATTTGAACCAGTCTTATTCATTTGCGAAATTCATGCATTCCTTCTTGCTGGTAACAGTGCCTTGCAAATCACTCAATTCATGTTTTCTAGCCAAACGTGCTGCTCCTGATTGTTTCGTACATCATGCATTAGTGGTCATTATCAAGACTGTGTTGTGTGTCAGCTTTTTATGGTCATCAATTGCACTCTGCTTGTGCTGCTCACTCATTCTTGTAACTCAAAGTACGTCGTTGTCATCCAATCCTAGCACTTGCAGCAGGACAAATCAACTGGCTCGTCACCGTGCCACTCGGGAAACTTCCGCAAGGCTTTCATGACATGTCGCAATCAAAGTCCTTCCACAACATTTCTGCAACGCGGCGGGTCACGATACCGAAAGTATGACTTATGCTTCTGATCTATAATAAAACCACCACTCGGAAAGCGCTACTCCCTTCCCACATCCCTCAGAATGTGGTGAACGATCATCGATTACAACCAAGATGCAATGAATCTCGGTCGCATGCCTCACGCTCAGGGACAGTGCTACCACTCATCATCGTGGTTGCGTCTACTCCAGCTTTGAACTAGAGAGAGTTGAAGACATACTACAGAAATGATCCTGTGAAGTATGATCTTGCTTGCAAGCTATCACCGCTCGCTACTTATGCCACGAGACCGTCAACACGCCCTACGAGAATACGACACACTCTTCACATTCGCGATTTACTTATCGAAGAATTACTTAAGCTCGGACATTCTGCAAAGAACCTAGTTCTACTCCTATTTGGCCGCCATGATCTAACCTTTCCTCACTCAACTATTCTGTGCGCTACCAGTGCTTTTTGCATCCGAAATCAGAGACCATTGCCTCAGGCGAGACTGTATGTAAACACCGCTTGCAGCTCCGGCCGCTAGATGGGGGCCTGGGGCACATACAGTAGCATTCTATGGCGCAAGCAGACATGCCAAATAGTCACTGAAAGAGAAACACACAAGAGGGCAGTCATAGGACACTTGTGCTTTCTTTAAAACCGCCTCTCTCTTCGAAAATTTTCGCACCGCAATAGCGTATTCACCTCGCCCTAACAGTGCCAACTCTTGTCGATATTTGGCCACTTCCTCTTTCGTTTCACCTTGCGTCTTACTTGATACCCCGCCCAACAGCTGCTGATACACGCTACACGCAATTAATGTGTTTCTCTCTGTATCTCTTTTCGCCTACCACGAGTATTGCTTTTCCTCACATGGCAATTATGAAAACACCCACAGCTAAACAAACACTTCCATTCAGCATCACGTCCATACTATCAGTCATACACCAGTAATTTCACAGCTACTTGCTCCACTAATACATTTCTTAATGTTACTGTTAAACAGATGAAGAATCAAAGTATACAACAAGTCTCTATGAACATCACTGTCAGGACATTATACGCATACCATGCCCATCTTTATGCTTCAACTATGATGGCCCATGTGCTATGAATAAAGAAATTTCTCATCAAATATCAAATAATTTTACAACTATATAACTACTCCGACTAGCCCCTTACTAAAACTCTAGATGTTTAGCAATCCCGCCATCAATCTCAGAATAATCGCAAGCAGTGCTTTCATCCCATGAGCACTTCTTTGCAAACAAAACCACAAAACTACTTTTTATACTAGCTTCCTTGTCACAGTGAACAGGGAACTAATGCTAGTGCCCCAGTTTACTCAAAAACTTTTTCGCTTGCAACATATAAACAGCCAACTTGAACCTCTGGGATTTTCAAACACACACAGAAAACTTAATTCCACAGAAATTTAGGAGTAACAGTGGTTGCCTGACATTTTCATACATACTCAAATAGCTACTTCTATGCACTTCACACAATGTTCTCATCATGTTCCACCAGAGAACACAGTTATCACTATGAATGGATTCTGGTAAAAGAGCCTTCAAACCACAAACAGCCTGATCAAAGTGATTATCTCCACATCCTCTGCCAATATCATGTCACTCTATACCTGAGGAGGGAAACTACAATGCAGGGGAAGGAGCTTCGTTGTGAGCACTGTCCTGGTATTTCATCATTAACTCTTCTCAAGCCAAGTATGCACCACCTCTGTGTATGGCTGGGTCAATCAAAAAAGACAAGCAGCATCAACAACTCACAGGACACTATGAACATTTTTACCATTATCTGCACCACCTTCCACTGATTTACTGAAGAAGAAACTGCAAAGTCTGGCCAATTTTGTACACCAGTAATCTTGAAAACATTGGAGTCAACAGCAGATACATAGTTTCCAAGACTGTACCTAGGAACAACCCTTCAATTTCAAGATTTACATCTCACTGAGGCACATCACATCATACCCAAACTACACCTAGCAGGAAATTGCTACTCTATTCATTTCCAGCTATCTATGTCATATTCAACAAATGTCTCCCTCCCACCTACATCTTCTACAAAACTGAGTACATTGTTATGAACAAACAACCAATGCCATATTATGGCAACAATCCAGTGCCACTATTATCCACTCTCTTGAAAACAATTGAAATACTCATCCTGACCAACTATCCACCATCTTCAACCCAAATCTCACTCACACCATACCCACAAATCACAAACTTGTGCAGTAAAAATAATTTTGGGTTTCAAAACTCAATCTACTAATCACATACCAGTATTACTTACAACGCCTATCATTCATCATTCACTTCCAAATATCAGCTTATATGCTGTTGTGCAATTAAAGTGCAAATAAACACTAAACCATATAGCACTGAGGTATAGAAAGCGTTCACCAAGAGTTTCCACAATTATGCCTCTTGTGCCTCACACACACACAAATGTAACAACTCTTCACAATACAAAGCATTCACCTTCACCTCTGCACAATATTGCCTGCCATACATTATCGCAAGCACCACTCACATTACAATTCCTTTATGCTATTTCCAGATTAGTCTCCTGCCATTTATACAACTCAGACATTAAATAGCTCTCTTTCTCTTTACACTATCGTCTAACACACTGCACGCCATTTCAGGGCAAATGTACTTGTTTCATTATACTGCGACATGGCCTGTTACAATTTCAAATCAAGCAAAAACATCTACCTGATCCAACGTGCTCCGCTACTCCACACAACACAATCTACCTCTTCCTATTTACGCACATTATTGCTTACATTACGTTTTACTTGTGATTGTGGCTCAGCAATAGCCGAGCACCACGAAAAATACATTACAGACTCATTTAATGTTCCCCTCCACGGAAATCTTTAGTAAAAGGCGAAAGATTTATTCGATTTGAAGGGAAACCAGAGTGCCGATCAACGCACTCACTTCCATACTTATGGCTGCTTCTCTAGTACTTCTGCGCGAGAACGCGGAAAATTCTTTCCCTCTTGTCCACTTCTCTACCGTCAACAGACTTCCAGTGTTATGCAAGCACAAACCGCAAAACTAACTGCCAACGCTGAAATACGTGTCTGCCAAATGAGGTCGCTATTACTCTTTACATAACTATTTTCATCATTTCTGTCACCATCCAAGCTGCTTCATTACCTCACCTGCCGCCAGATGGCAGCACGCCTAATTCCTGTCGGCGACCCACCGTTTGACATACAACGTTCGGCACACAACTGCCCGCAGTGCTCTGCATCTAACACTAATCTCTCTCCTCCCCACCACACTCGTTCACTGAAAAGACTGACAACTAGATAGTTCTTTGTACGCGAAACTAGGCCACATCAGACGCAACGTGTATGTAGATGTGTAGTGCAAGGGAAATATCCCCTGCTCCCACACAACTAATACTAGCTGACAACAGAAACAAAATTTCTGTCGATAGTATTTGAACCAGTCTTATTCATTTGTGAATTTCATGCATTCCTTCTTGCTGGTAACAGTGCCTTGCAAATCACTCAATTCATGTTTTCTAGCCAAACGTGCTGCTCCTGATTGTTTCGTACATCATGCATTAGTGGTCATTATCAAGACTGTGTTGTGTGTCAGCTTTTTATGGTCATCAATTGCACTCTGCTTGTGCTGCTCACTCATTCTTGTAACTCAAAGTACGTCGTTGTCATCCAATCCTAGCACTTGCAGCAGGACAAATCAACTGGCTCGTCACCGTGCCACTCGGGAAACTTCCGCAAGGCTTTCATGACATGTCGCAATCAAAGTCCTTCCACAACATTTCTGCAACGCGGCGGGTCACGATACCGAAAGTATGACTTATGCTTCTGATCTATAATAAAACCACCACTCGGAAAGCGCTACTCCCTTCCCACATCCCTCAGAATGTGGTGAACGATCATCGATTACAACCAAGATGCAATGAATCTCGGTCGCATGCCTCACGCTCAGGGACAGTGCTACCACTCATCATCGTGGTTGCGTCTACTCCAGCTTTGAACTAGAGAGAGTTGAAGACATACTACAGAAATGATCCTGTGAAGTATGATCTTGCTTGCAAGCTATCACCGCTCGCTACTTATGCCACGAGACCGTCAACACGCCCTACGAGAATACGACACACTCTTCACATTCGCGATTTACTTATCGAAGAATTACTTAAGCTCGGACATTCTGCAAAGAACCTAGTTCTACTCCTATTTGGCCGCCATGATCTAACCTTTCCTCACTCAACTATTCTGTGCGCTACCAGTGCTTTTTGCATCCGAAATCAGAGACCATTGCCTCAGGCGAGACTGTATGTAAACACCGCTTGCAGCTCCGGCCGCTAGATGGGGGCCTGGGGCACATACAGTAGCATTCTATGGCGCAAGCAGACATGCCAAATAGTCACTGAAAGAGAAACACACAAGAGGGCAGTCATAGGACACTTGTGCTTTCTTTAAAACCGCCTCTCTCTTCGAAAATTTTCGCACCGCAATAGCGTATTCACCTCGCCCTAACAGTGCCAACTCTTGTCGATATTTGGCCACTTCCTCTTTCGTTTCACCTTGCGTCTTACTTGATACCCCGCCCAACAGCTGCTGATACACGCTACACGCAATTAATGTGTTTCTCTCTGTATCTCTTTTCGCCTACCACGAGTATTGCTTTTCCTCACATGGCAATTATGAAAACACCCACAGCTAAACAAACACTTCCATTCAGCATCACGTCCATACTATCAGTCATACACCAGTAATTTCACAGCTACTTGCTCCACTAATACATTTCTTAATGTTACTGTTAAACAGATGAAGAATCAAAGTATACAACAAGTCTCTATGAACATCACTGTCAGGACATTATACGCATACCATGCCCATCTTTATGCTTCAACTATGATGGCCCATGTGCTATGAATAAAGAAATTTCTCATCAAATATCAAATAATTTTACAACTATATAACTACTCCGACTAGCCCCTTACTAAAACTCTAGATGTTTAGCAATCCCGCCATCAATCTCAGAATAATCGCAAGCAGTGCTTTCATCCCATGAGCACTTCTTTGCAAACAAAACCACAAAACTACTTTTTATACTAGCTTCCTTGTCACAGTGAACAGGGAACTAATGCTAGTGCCCCAGTTTACTCAAAAACTTTTTCGCTTGCAACATATAAACAGCCAACTTGAACCTCTGGGATTTTCAAACACACACAGAAAACTTAATTCCACAGAAATTTAGGAGTAACAGTGGTTGCCTGACATTTTCATACATACTCAAATAGCTACTTCTATGCACTTCACACAATGTTCTCATCATGTTCCACCAGAGAACACAGTTATCACTATGAATGGATTCTGGTAAAAGAGCCTTCAAACCACAAACAGCCTGATCAAAGTGATTATCTCCACATCCTCTGCCAATATCATGTCACTCTATACCTGAGGAGGGAAACTACAATGCAGGGGAAGGAGCTTCGTTGTGAGCACTGTCCTGGTATTTCATCATTAACTCTTCTCAAGCCAAGTATGCACCACCTCTGTGTATGGCTGGGTCAATCAAAAAAGACAAGCAGCATCAACAACTCACAGGACACTATGAACATTTTTACCATTATCTGCACCACCTTCCACTGATTTACTGAAGAAGAAACTGCAAAGTCTGGCCAATTTTGTACACCAGTAATCTTGAAAACATTGGAGTCAACAGCAGATACATAGTTTCCAAGACTGTACCTAGGAACAACCCTTCAATTTCAAGATTTACATCTCACTGAGGCACATCACATCATACCCAAACTACACCTAGCAGGAAATTGCTACTCTATTCATTTCCAGCTATCTATGTCATATTCAACAAATGTCTCCCTCCCACCTACATCTTCTACAAAACTGAGTACATTGTTATGAACAAACAACCAATGCCATATTATGGCAACAATCCAGTGCCACTATTATCCACTCTCTTGAAAACAATTGAAATACTCATCCTGACCAACTATCCACCATCTTCAACCCAAATCTCACTCACACCATACCCACAAATCACAAACTTGTGCAGTAAAAATAATTTTGGGTTTCAAAACTCAATCTACTAATCACATACCAGTATTACTTACAACGCCTATCATTCATCATTCACTTCCAAATATCAGCTTATATGCTGTTGTGCAATTAAAGTGCAAATAAACACTAAACCATATAGCACTGAGGTATAGAAAGCGTTCACCAAGAGTTTCCACAATTATGCCTCTTGTGCCTCACACACACACAAATGTAACAACTCTTCACAATACAAAGCATTCACCTTCACCTCTGCACAATATTGCCTGCCATACATTATCGCAAGCACCACTCACATTACAATTCCTTTATGCTATTTCCAGATTAGTCTCCTGCCATTTATACAACTCAGACATTAAATAGCTCTCTTTCTCTTTACACTATCGTCTAACACACTGCACGCCATTTCAGGGCAAATGTACTTGTTTCATTATACTGCGACATGGCCTGTTACAATTTCAAATCAAGCAAAAACATCTACCTGATCCAACGTGCTCCGCTACTCCACACAACACAATCTACCTCTTCCTATTTACGCACATTATTGCTTACATTACGTTTTACTTGTGATTGTGGCTCAGCAATAGCCGAGCACTACGAAAAATACATTACAGACTCATTTAATGTTCCCCTCCACGGAAATCTTTAGTAAAAGGCGAAAGATTTATTCGATTTGAAGGGAAACCAGAGTGCCGATCAACGCACTCACTTCCATACTTATGGCTGCTTCTCTAGTACTTCTGCGCGAGAACGCGGAAAATTCTTTCCCTCTTGTCCAATTCTCTACCGTCAACAGACTTCCAGTGTTATGCAAGCACAAACCGCAAAACTAACTGCCAACGCTGAAATACGTGTCTGCCAAATGAGGTCGCTATTACTCTTTACATAACTATTTTCATCATTTCTGTCACCATCCAAGCTGCTTCATTACCTCACCTGCCGCCAGATGGCAGCACGCCTAATTCCTGTCGGCGACCCACCGTTTGACATACAACGTTCGGCACACAACTGCCCGCAGTGCTCTGCATCTAACACTAATCTCTCTCCTCCCCACCACACTCGTTCACTGAAAAGACTGACAACTAGATAGTTCTTTGTACGCGAAACTAGGCCACATCAGACGCAACGTGTATGTAGATGTGTAGTGCAAGGGAAATATCCCCTGCTCCCACACAACTAATACTAGCTGACAACAGAAACAAAATTTCTGTCGATAGTATTTGAACCAGTCTTATTCATTTGTGAATTTCATGCATTCCTTCTTGCTGGTAACAGTGCCTTGCAAATCACTCAATTCATGTTTTCTAGCCAAACGTGCTGCTCCTGATTGTTTCGTACATCATGCATTAGTGGTCATTATCAAGACTGTGTTGTGTGTCAGCTTTTTATGGTCATCAATTGCACTCTGCTTGTGCTGCTCACTCATTCTTGTAACTCAAAGTACGTCGTTGTCATCCAATCCTAGCACTTGCAGCAGGACAAATCAACTGGCTCGTCACCGTGCCACTCGGGAAACTTCCGCAAGGCTTTCATGACATGTCGCAATCAAAGTCCTTCCACAACATTTCTGCAACGCGGCGGGTCACGATACCGAAAGTATGACTTATGCTTCTGATCTATAATAAAACCACCACTCGGAAAGCGCTACTCCCTTCCCACATCCCTCAGAATGTGGTGAACGATCATCGATTACAACCAAGATGCAATGAATCTCGGTCGCATGCCTCACGCTCAGGGACAGTGCTACCACTCATCATCGTGGTTGCGTCTACTCCAGCTTTGAACTAGAGAGAGTTGAAGACATACTACAGAAATGATCCTGTGAAGTATGATCTTGCTTGCAAGCTATCACCGCTCGCTACTTATGCCACGAGACCGTCAACACGCCCTACGAGAATACGACACACTCTTCACATTCGCGATTTACTTATCGAAGAATTACTTAAGCTCGGACATTCTGCAAAGAACCTAGTTCTACTCCTATTTGGCCGCCATGATCTAACCTTTCCTCACTCAACTATTCTGTGCGCTACCAGTGCTTTTTGCATCCGAAATCAGAGACCATTGCCTCAGGCGAGACTGTATGTAAACACCGCTTGCAGCTCCGGCCGCTAGATGGGGGCCTGGGGCACATACAGTAGCATTCTATGGCGCAAGCAGACATGCCAAATAGTCACTGAAAGAGAAACACACAAGAGGGCAGTCATAGGACACTTGTGCTTTCTTTAAAACCGCCTCTCTCTTCGAAAATTTTCGCACCGCAATAGCGTATTCACCTCGCCCTAACAGTGCCAACTCTTGTCGATATTTGGCCACTTCCTCTTTCGTTTCACCTTGCGTCTTACTTGATACCCCGCCCAACAGCTGCTGATACACGCTACACGCAATTAATGTGTTTCTCTCTGTATCTCTTTTCGCCTACCACGAGTATTGCTTTTCCTCACATGGCAATTATGAAAACACCCACAGCTAAACAAACACTTCCATTCAGCATCACGTCCATACTATCAGTCATACACCAGTAATTTCACAGCTACTTGCTCCACTAATACATTTCTTAATGTTACTGTTAAACAGATGAAGAATCAAAGTATACAACAAGTCTCTATGAACATCACTGTCAGGACATTATACGCATACCATGCCCATCTTTATGCTTCAACTATGATGGCCCATGTGCTATGAATAAAGAAATTTCTCATCAAATATCAAATAATTTTACAACTATATAACTACTCCGACTAGCCCCTTACTAAAACTCTAGATGTTTAGCAATCCCGCCATCAATCTCAGAATAATCGCAAGCAGTGCTTTCATCCCATGAGCACTTCTTTGCAAACAAAACCACAAAACTACTTTTTATACTAGCTTCCTTGTCACAGTGAACAGGGAACTAATGCTAGTGCCCCAGTTTACTCAAAAACTTTTTCGCTTGCAACATATAAACAGCCAACTTGAACCTCTGGGATTTTCAAACACACACAGAAAACTTAATTCCACAGAAATTTAGGAGTAACAGTGGTTGCCTGACATTTTCATACATACTCAAATAGCTACTTCTATGCACTTCACACAATGTTCTCATCATGTTCCACCAGAGAACACAGTTATCACTATGAATGGATTCTGGTAAAAGAGCCTTCAAACCACAAACAGCCTGATCAAAGTGATTATCTCCACATCCTCTGCCAATATCATGTCACTCTATACCTGAGGAGGGAAACTACAATGCAGGGGAAGGAGCTTCGTTGTGAGCACTGTCCTGGTATTTCATCATTAACTCTTCTCAAGCCAAGTATGCACCACCTCTGTGTATGGCTGGGTCAATCAAAAAAGACAAGCAGCATCAACAACTCACAGGACACTATGAACATTTTTACCATTATCTGCACCACCTTCCACTGATTTACTGAAGAAGAAACTGCAAAGTCTGGCCAATTTTGTACACCAGTAATCTTGAAAACATTGGAGTCAACAGCAGATACATAGTTTCCAAGACTGTACCTAGGAACAACCCTTCAATTTCAAGATTTACATCTCACTGAGGCACATCACATCATACCCAAACTACACCTAGCAGGAAATTGCTACTCTATTCATTTCCAGCTATCTATGTCATATTCAACAAATGTCTCCCTCCCACCTACATCTTCTACAAAACTGAGTACATTGTTATGAACAAACAACCAATGCCATATTATGGCAACAATCCAGTGCCACTATTATCCACTCTCTTGAAAACAATTGAAATACTCATCCTGACCAACTATCCACCATCTTCAACCCAAATCTCACTCACACCATACCCACAAATCACAAACTTGTGCAGTAAAAATAATTTTGGGTTTCAAAACTCAATCTACTAATCACATACCAGTATTACTTACAACGCCTATCATTCATCATTCACTTCCAAATATCAGCTTATATGCTGTTGTGCAATTAAAGTGCAAATAAACACTAAACCATATAGCACTGAGGTATAGAAAGCGTTCACCAAGAGTTTCCACAATTATGCCTCTTGTGCCTCACACACACACAAATGTAACAACTCTTCACAATACAAAGCATTCACCTTCACCTCTGCACAATATTGCCTGCCATACATTATCGCAAGCACCACTCACATTACAATTCCTTTATGCTATTTCCAGATTAGTCTCCTGCCATTTATACAACTCAGACATTAAATAGCTCTCTTTCTCTTTACACTATCGTCTAACACACTGCACGCCATTTCAGGGCAAATGTACTTGTTTCATTATACTGCGACATGGCCTGTTACAATTTCAAATCAAGCAAAAACATCTACCTGATCCAACGTGCTCCGCTACTCCACACAACACAATCTACCTCTTCCTATTTACGCACATTATTGCTTACATTACGTTTTACTTGTGATTGTGGCTCAGCAATAGCCGAGCACCACGAAAAATACATTACAGACTCATTTAATGTTCCCCTCCACGGAAATCTTTAGTAAAAGGCGAAAGATTTATTCGATTTGAAGGGAAACCAGAGTGCCGATCAACGCACTCACTTCCATACTTATGGCTGCTTCTCTAGTACTTCTGCGCGAGAACGCGGAAAATTCTTTCCCTCTTGTCCACTTCTCTACCGTCAACAGACTTCCAGTGTTATGCAAGCACAAACCGCAAAACTAACTGCCAACGCTGAAATACGTGTCTGCCAAATGAGGTCGCTATTACTCTTTACATAACTATTTTCATCATTTCTGTCACCATCCAAGCTGCTTCATTACCTCACCTGCCGCCAGATGGCAGCACGCCTAATTCCTGTCGGCGACCCACCGTTTGACATACAACGTTCGGCACACAACTGCCCGCAGTGCTCTGCATCTAACACTAATCTCTCTCCTCCCCACCACACTCGTTCACTGAAAAGACTGACAACTAGATAGTTCTTTGTACGCGAAACTAGGCCACATCAGACGCAACGTGTATGTAGATGTGTAGTGCAAGGGAAATATCCCCTGCTCCCACACAACTAATACTAGCTGACAACAGAAACAAAATTTCTGTCGATAGTATTTGAACCAGTCTTATTCATTTGTGAATTTCATGCATTCCTTCTTGCTGGTAACAGTGCCTTGCAAATCACTCAATTCATGTTTTCTAGCCAAACGTGCTGCTCCTGATTGTTTCGTACATCATGCATTAGTGGTCATTATCAAGACTGTGTTGTGTGTCAGCTTTTTATGGTCATCAATTGCACTCTGCTTGTGCTGCTCACTCATTCTTGTAACTCAAAGTACGTCGTTGTCATCCAATCCTAGCACTTGCAGCAGGACAAATCAACTGGCTCGTCACCGTGCCACTCGGGAAACTTCCGCAAGGCTTTCATGACATGTCGCAATCAAAGTCCTTCCACAACATTTCTGCAACGCGGCGGGTCACGATACCGAAAGTATGACTTATGCTTCTGATCTATAATAAAACCACCACTCGGAAAGCGCTACTCCCTTCCCACATCCCTCAGAATGTGGTGAACGATCATCGATTACAACCAAGATGCAATGAATCTCGGTCGCATGCCTCACGCTCAGGGACAGTGCTACCACTCATCATCGTGGTTGCGTCTACTCCAGCTTTGAACTAGAGAGAGTTGAAGACATACTACAGAAATGATCCTGTGAAGTATGATCTTGCTTGCAAGCTATCACCGCTCGCTACTTATGCCACGAGACCGTCAACACGCCCTACGAGAATACGACACACTCTTCACATTCGCGATTTACTTATCGAAGAATTACTTAAGCTCGGACATTCTGCAAAGAACCTAGTTCTACTCCTATTTGGCCGCCATGATCTAACCTTTCCTCACTCAACTATTCTGTGCGCTACCAGTGCTTTTTGCATCCGAAATCAGAGACCATTGCCTCAGGCGAGACTGTATGTAAACACCGCTTGCAGCTCCGGCCGCTAGATGGGGGCCTGGGGCACATACAGTAGCATTCTATGGCGCAAGCAGACATGCCAAATAGTCACTGAAAGAGAAACACACAAGAGGGCAGTCATAGGACACTTGTGCTTTCTTTAAAACCGCCTCTCTCTTCGAAAATTTTCGCACCGCAATAGCGTATTCACCTCGCCCTAACAGTGCCAACTCTTGTCGATATTTGGCCACTTCCTCTTTCGTTTCACCTTGCGTCTTACTTGATACCCCGCCCAACAGCTGCTGATACACGCTACACGCAATTAATGTGTTTCTCTCTGTATCTCTTTTCGCCTACCACGAGTATTGCTTTTCCTCACATGGCAATTATGAAAACACCCACAGCTAAACAAACACTTCCATTCAGCATCACGTCCATACTATCAGTCATACACCAGTAATTTCACAGCTACTTGCTCCACTAATACATTTCTTAATGTTACTGTTAAACAGATGAAGAATCAAAGTATACAACAAGTCTCTATGAACATCACTGTCAGGACATTATACGCATACCATGCCCATCTTTATGCTTCAACTATGATGGCCCATGTGCTATGAATAAAGAAATTTCTCATCAAATATCAAATAATTTTACAACTATATAACTACTCCGACTAGCCCCTTACTAAAACTCTAGATGTTTAGCAATCCCGCCATCAATCTCAGAATAATCGCAAGCAGTGCTTTCATCCCATGAGCACTTCTTTGCAAACAAAACCACAAAACTACTTTTTATACTAGCTTCCTTGTCACAGTGAACAGGGAACTAATGCTAGTGCCCCAGTTTACTCAAAAACTTTTTCGCTTGCAACATATAAACAGCCAACTTGAACCTCTGGGATTTTCAAACACACACAGAAAACTTAATTCCACAGAAATTTAGGAGTAACAGTGGTTGCCTGACATTTTCATACATACTCAAATAGCTACTTCTATGCACTTCACACAATGTTCTCATCATGTTCCACCAGAGAACACAGTTATCACTATGAATGGATTCTGGTAAAAGAGCCTTCAAACCACAAACAGCCTGATCAAAGTGATTATCTCCACATCCTCTGCCAATATCATGTCACTCTATACCTGAGGAGGGAAACTACAATGCAGGGGAAGGAGCTTCGTTGTGAGCACTGTCCTGGTATTTCATCATTAACTCTTCTCAAGCCAAGTATGCACCACCTCTGTGTATGGCTGGGTCAATCAAAAAAGACAAGCAGCATCAACAACTCACAGGACACTATGAACATTTTTACCATTATCTGCACCACCTTCCACTGATTTACTGAAGAAGAAACTGCAAAGTCTGGCCAATTTTGTACACCAGTAATCTTGAAAACATTGGAGTCAACAGCAGATACATAGTTTCCAAGACTGTACCTAGGAACAACCCTTCAATTTCAAGATTTACATCTCACTGAGGCACATCACATCATACCCAAACTACACCTAGCAGGAAATTGCTACTCTATTCATTTCCAGCTATCTATGTCATATTCAACAAATGTCTCCCTCCCACCTACATCTTCTACAAAACTGAGTACATTGTTATGAACAAACAACCAATGCCATATTATGGCAACAATCCAGTGCCACTATTATCCACTCTCTTGAAAACAATTGAAATACTCATCCTGACCAACTATCCACCATCTTCAACCCAAATCTCACTCACACCATACCCACAAATCACAAACTTGTGCAGTAAAAATAATTTTGGGTTTCAAAACTCAATCTACTAATCACATACCAGTATTACTTACAACGCCTATCATTCATCATTCACTTCCAAATATCAGCTTATATGCTGTTGTGCAATTAAAGTGCAAATAAACACTAAACCATATAGCACTGAGGTATAGAAAGCGTTCACCAAGAGTTTCCACAATTATGCCTCTTGTGCCTCACACACACACAAATGTAACAACTCTTCACAATACAAAGCATTCACCTTCACCTCTGCACAATATTGCCTGCCATACATTATCGCAAGCACCACTCACATTACAATTCCTTTATGCTATTTCCAGATTAGTCTCCTGCCATTTATACAACTCAGACATTAAATAGCTCTCTTTCTCTTTACACTATCGTCTAACACACTGCACGCCATTTCAGGGCAAATGTACTTGTTTCATTATACTGCGACATGGCCTGTTACAATTTCAAATCAAGCAAAAACATCTACCTGATCCAACGTGCTCCGCTACTCCACACAACACAATCTACCTCTTCCTATTTACGCACATTATTGCTTACATTACGTTTTACTTGTGATTGTGGCTCAGCAATAGCCGAGCACTACGAAAAATACATTACAGACTCATTTAATGTTCCCCTCCACGGAAATCTTTAGTAAAAGGCGAAAGATTTATTCGATTTGAAGGGAAACCAGAGTGCCGATCAACGCACTCACTTCCATACTTATGGCTGCTTCTCTAGTACTTCTGCGCGAGAACGCGGAAAATTCTTTCCCTCTTGTCCAATTCTCTACCGTCAACAGACTTCCAGTGTTATGCAAGCACAAACCGCAAAACTAACTGCCAACGCTGAAATACGTGTCTGCCAAATGAGGTCGCTATTACTCTTTACATAACTATTTTCATCATTTCTGTCACCATCCAAGCTGCTTCATTACCTCACCTGCCGCCAGATGGCAGCACGCCTAATTCCTGTCGGCGACCCACCGTTTGACATACAACGTTCGGCACACAACTGCCCGCAGTGCTCTGCATCTAACACTAATCTCTCTCCTCCCCACCACACTCGTTCACTGAAAAGACTGACAACTAGATAGTTCTTTGTACGCGAAACTAGGCCACATCAGACGCAACGTGTATGTAGATGTGTAGTGCAAGGGAAATATCCCCTGCTCCCACACAACTAATACTAGCTGACAACAGAAACAAAATTTCTGTCGATAGTATTTGAACCAGTCTTATTCATTTGTGAATTTCATGCATTCCTTCTTGCTGGTAACAGTGCCTTGCAAATCACTCAATTCATGTTTTCTAGCCAAACGTGCTGCTCCTGATTGTTTCGTACATCATGCATTAGTGGTCATTATCAAGACTGTGTTGTGTGTCAGCTTTTTATGGTCATCAATTGCACTCTGCTTGTGCTGCTCACTCATTCTTGTAACTCAAAGTACGTCGTTGTCATCCAATCCTAGCACTTGCAGCAGGACAAATCAACTGGCTCGTCACCGTGCCACTCGGGAAACTTCCGCAAGGCTTTCATGACATGTCGCAATCAAAGTCCTTCCACAACATTTCTGCAACGCGGCGGGTCACGATACCGAAAGTATGACTTATGCTTCTGATCTATAATAAAACCACCACTCGGAAAGCGCTACTCCCTTCCCACATCCCTCAGAATGTGGTGAACGATCATCGATTACAACCAAGATGCAATGAATCTCGGTCGCATGCCTCACGCTCAGGGACAGTGCTACCACTCATCATCGTGGTTGCGTCTACTCCAGCTTTGAACTAGAGAGAGTTGAAGACATACTACAGAAATGATCCTGTGAAGTATGATCTTGCTTGCAAGCTATCACCGCTCGCTACTTATGCCACGAGACCGTCAACACGCCCTACGAGAATACGACACACTCTTCACATTCGCGATTTACTTATCGAAGAATTACTTAAGCTCGGACATTCTGCAAAGAACCTAGTTCTACTCCTATTTGGCCGCCATGATCTAACCTTTCCTCACTCAACTATTCTGTGCGCTACCAGTGCTTTTTGCATCCGAAATCAGAGACCATTGCCTCAGGCGAGACTGTATGTAAACACCGCTTGCAGCTCCGGCCGCTAGATGGGGGCCTGGGGCACATACAGTAGCATTCTATGGCGCAAGCAGACATGCCAAATAGTCACTGAAAGAGAAACACACAAGAGGGCAGTCATAGGACACTTGTGCTTTCTTTAAAACCGCCTCTCTCTTCGAAAATTTTCGCACCGCAATAGCGTATTCACCTCGCCCTAACAGTGCCAACTCTTGTCGATATTTGGCCACTTCCTCTTTCGTTTCACCTTGCGTCTTACTTGATACCCCGCCCAACAGCTGCTGATACACGCTACACGCAATTAATGTGTTTCTCTCTGTATCTCTTTTCGCCTACCACGAGTATTGCTTTTCCTCACATGGCAATTATGAAAACCCCCACAGCTAAACAAACACTTCCATTCAGCATCACGTCCATACTATCAGTCATACACCAGTAATTTCACAGCTACTTGCTCCACTAATACATTTCTTAATGTTACTGTTAAACAGATGAAGAATCAAAGTATACAACAAGTCTCTATGAACATCACTGTCAGGACATTATACGCATACCATGCCCATCTTTATGCTTCAACTATGATGGCCCATGTGCTATGAATAAAGAAATTTCTCATCAAATATCAAATAATTTTACAACTATATAACTACTCCGACTAGCCCCTTACTAAAACTCTAGATGTTTAGCAATCCCACCATCAATCTCAGAATAATCGCAAGCAGTGCTTTCATCCCATGAGCACTTCTTTGCAAACAAAACCACAAAACTACTTTTTATACTAGCTTCCTTGTCACAGTGAACAGGGAACTAATGCTAGTGCCCCAGTTTACTCAAAAACTTTTTCGCTTGCAACATATAAACAGCCAACTTGAACCTCTGGGATTTTCAAACACACACAGAAAACTTAATTCCACAGAAATTTAGGAGTAACAGTGGTTGCCTGACATTTTCATACATACTCAAATAGCTACTTCTATGCACTTCACACAATGTTCTCATCATGTTCCACCAGAGAACACAGTTATCACTATGAATGGATTCTGGTAAAAGAGCCTTCAAACCACAAACAGCCTGATCAAAGTGATTATCTCCACATCCTCTGCCAATATCATGTCACTCTATACCTGAGGAGGGAAACTACAATGCAGGGGAAGGAGCTTCGTTGTGAGCACTGTCCTGGTATTTCATCATTAACTCTTCTCAAGCCAAGTATGCACCACCTCTGTGTATGGCTGGGTCAATCAAAAAAGACAAGCAGCATCAACAACTCACAGGACACTATGAACATTTTTACCATTATCTGCACCACCTTCCACTGATTTACTGAAGAAGAAACTGCAAAGTCTGGCCAATTTTGTACACCAGTAATCTTGAAAACATTGGAGTCAACAGCAGATACATAGTTTCCAAGACTGTACCTAGGAACAACCCTTCAATTTCAAGATTTACATCTCACTGAGGCACATCACATCATACCCAAACTACACCTAGCAGGAAATTGCTACTCTATTCATTTCCAGCTATCTATGTCATATTCAACAAATGTCTCCCTCCCACCTACATCTTCTACAAAACTGAGTACATTGTTATGAACAAACAACCAATGCCATATTATGGCAACAATCCAGTGCCACTATTATCCACTCTCTTGAAAACAATTGAAATACTCATCCTGACCAACTATCCACCATCTTCAACCCAAATCTCACTCACACCATACCCACAAATCACAAACTTGTGCAGTAAAAATAATTTTGGGTTTCAAAACTCAATCTACTAATCACATACCAGTATTACTTACAACGCCTATCATTCATCATTCACTTCCAAATATCAGCTTATATGCTGTTGTGCAATTAAAGTGCAAATAAACACTAAACCATATAGCACTGAGGTATAGAAAGCGTTCACCAAGAGTTTCCACAATTATGCCTCTTGTGCCTCACACACACACACAAATGTAACAACTCTTCACAATACAAAGCATTCACCTTCACCTCTGCACAATATTGCCTGCCATACATTATCGCAAGCACCACTCACATTACAATTCCTTTATGCTATTTCCAGATTAGTCTCCTGCCATTTATACAACTCAGACATTAAATAGCTCTCTTTCTCTTTACACTATCGTCTAACACACTGCACGCCATTTCAGGGCAAATGTACTTGTTTCATTATACTGCGACATGGCCTGTTACAATTTCAAATCAAGCAAAAACATCTACCTGATCCAACGTGCTCCGCTACTCCACACAACACAATCTACCTCTTCCTATTTACGCACATTATTGCTTACATTACGTTTTACTTGTGATTGTGGCTCAGCAATAGCCGAGCACTACGAAAAATACATTACAGACTCATTTAATGTTCCCCTCCACGGAAATCTTTAGTAAAAGGCGAAAGATTTATTCGATTTGAAGGGAAACCAGAGTGCCGATCAACGCACTCACTTCCATACTTATGGCTGCTTCTCTAGTACTTCTGCGCGAGAACGCGGAAAATTCTTTCCCTCTTGTCCACTTCTCTACCGTCAACAGACTTCCAGTGTTATGCAAGCACAAACCGCAAAACTAACTGCCAACGCTGAAATACGTGTCTGCCAAATGAGGTCGCTATTACTCTTTACATAACTATTTTCATCATTTCTGTCACCATCCAAGCTGCTTCATTACCTCACCTGCCGCCAGATGGCAGCACGCCTAATTCCTGTCGGCGACCCACCGTTTGACATACAACGTTCGGCACACAACTGCCCGCAGTGCTCTGCATCTAACACTAATCTCTCTCCTCCCCACCACACTCGTTCACTGAAAAAACTGACAACTAGATAGTTCTTTGTACGCGAAACTAGGCCACATCAGACGCAACGTGTATGTAGATGTGTAGTGCAAGGGAAATATCCCCTGCTCCCACACAACTAATACTAGCTGACAACAGAAACAAAATTTCTGTCGATAGTATTTGAACCAGTCTTATTCATTTGCGAAATTCATGCATTCCTTCTTGCTGGTAACAGTGCCTTGCAAATCACTCAATTCATGTTTTCTAGCCAAACGTGCTGCTCCTGATTGTTTCGTACATCATGCATTAGTGGTCATTATCAAGACTGTGTTGTGTGTCAGCTTTTTATGGTCATCAATTGCACTCTGCTTGTGCTGCTCACTCATTCTTGTAACTCAAAGTACGTCGTTGTCATCCAATCCTAGCACTTGCAGCAGGACAAATCAACTGGCTCGTCACCGTGCCACTCGGGAAACTTCCGCAAGGCTTTCATGACATGTCGCAATCAAAGTCCTTCCACAACATTTCTGCAACGCGGCGGGTCACGATACCGAAAGTATGACTTATGCTTCTGATCTATAATAAAACCACCACTCGGAAAGCGCTACTCCCTTCCCACATCCCTCAGAATGTGGTGAACGATCATCGATTACAACCAAGATGCAATGAATCTCGGTCGCATGCCTCACGCTCAGGGACAGTGCTACCACTCATCATCGTGGTTGCGTCTACTCCAGCTTTGAACTAGAGAGAGTTGAAGACATACTACAGAAATGATCCTGTGAAGTATGATCTTGCTTGCAAGCTATCACCGCTCGCTACTTATGCCACGAGACCGTCAACACGCCCTACGAGAATACGACACACTCTTCACATTCGCGATTTACTTATCGAAGAATTACTTAAGCTCGGACATTCTGCAAAGAACCTAGTTCTACTCCTATTTGGCCGCCATGATCTAACCTTTCCTCACTCAACTATTCTGTGCGCTACCAGTGCTTTTTGCATCCGAAATCAGAGACCATTGCCTCAGGCGAGACTGTATGTAAACACCGCTTGCAGCTCCGGCCGCTAGATGGGGGCCTGGGGCACATACAGTAGCATTCTATGGCGCAAGCAGACATGCCAAATAGTCACTGAAAGAGAAACACACAAGAGGGCAGTCATAGGACACTTGTGCTTTCTTTAAAACCGCCTCTCTCTTCGAAAATTTTCGCACCGCAATAGCGTATTCACCTCGCCCTAACAGTGCCAACTCTTGTCGATATTTGGCCACTTCCTCTTTCGTTTCACCTTGCGTCTTACTTGATACCCCGCCCAACAGCTGCTGATACACGCTACACGCAATTAATGTGTTTCTCTCTGTATCTCTTTTCGCCTACCACGAGTATTGCTTTTCCTCACATGGCAATTATGAAAACCCCCACAGCTAAACAAACACTTCCATTCAGCATCACGTCCATACTATCAGTCATACACCAGTAATTTCACAGCTACTTGCTCCACTAATACATTTCTTAATGTTACTGTTAAACAGATGAAGAATCAAAGTATACAACAAGTCTCTATGAACATCACTGTCAGGACATTATACGCATACCATGCCCATCTTTATGCTTCAACTATGATGGCCCATGTGCTATGAATAAAGAAATTTCTCATCAAATATCAAATAATTTTACAACTATATAACTACTCCGACTAGCCCCTTACTAAAACTCTAGATGTTTAGCAATCCCGCCATCAATCTCAGAATAATCGCAAGCAGTGCTTTCATCCCATGAGCACTTCTTTGCAAACAAAACCACAAAACTACTTTTTATACTAGCTTCCTTGTCACAGTGAACAGGGAACTAATGCTAGTGCCCCAGTTTACTCAAAAACTTTTTCGCTTGCAACATATAAACAGCCAACTTGAACCTCTGGGATTTTCAAACACACACAGAAAACTTAATTCCACAGAAATTTAGGAGTAACAGTGGTTGCCTGACATTTTCATACATACTCAAATAGCTACTTCTATGCACTTCACACAATGTTCTCATCATGTTCCACCAGAGAACACAGTTATCACTATGAATGGATTCTGGTAAAAGAGCCTTCAAACCACAAACAGCCTGATCAAAGTGATTATCTCCACATCCTCTGCCAATATCATGTCACTCTATACCTGAGGAGGGAAACTACAATGCAGGGGAAGGAGCTTCGTTGTGAGCACTGTCCTGGTATTTCATCATTAACTCTTCTCAAGCCAAGTATGCACCACCTCTGTGTATGGCTGGGTCAATCAAAAAAGACAAGCAGCATCAACAACTCACAGGACACTATGAACATTTTTACCATTATCTGCACCACCTTCCACTGATTTACTGAAGAAGAAACTGCAAAGTCTGGCCAATTTTGTACACCAGTAATCTTGAAAACATTGGAGTCAACAGCAGATACATAGTTTCCAAGACTGTACCTAGGAACAACCCTTCAATTTCAAGATTTACATCTCACTGAGGCACATCACATCATACCCAAACTACACCTAGCAGGAAATTGCTACTCTATTCATTTCCAGCTATCTATGTCATATTCAACAAATGTCTCCCTCCCACCTACATCTTCTACAAAACTGAGTACATTGTTATGAACAAACAACCAATGCCATATTATGGCAACAATCCAGTGCCACTATTATCCACTCTCTTGAAAACAATTGAAATACTCATCCTGACCAACTATCCACCATCTTCAACCCAAATCTCACTCACACCATACCCACAAATCACAAACTTGTGCAGTAAAAATAATTTTGGGTTTCAAAACTCAATCTACTAATCACATACCAGTATTACTTACAACGCCTATCATTCATCATTCACTTCCAAATATCAGCTTATATGCTGTTGTGCAATTAAAGTGCAAATAAACACTAAACCATATAGCACTGAGGTATAGAAAGCGTTCACCAAGAGTTTCCACAATTATGCCTCTTGTGCCTCACACACACACACAAATGTAACAACTCTTCACAATACAAAGCATTCACCTTCACCTCTGCACAATATTGCCTGCCATACATTATCGCAAGCACCACTCACATTACAATTCCTTTATGCTATTTCCAGATTAGTCTCCTGCCATTTATACAACTCAGACATTAAATAGCTCTCTTTCTCTTTACACTATCGTCTAACACACTGCACGCCATTTCAGGGCAAATGTACTTGTTTCATTATACTGCGACATGGCCTGTTACAATTTCAAATCAAGCAAAAACATCTACCTGATCCAACGTGCTCCGCTACTCCACACAACACAATCTACCTCTTCCTATTTACGCACATTATTGCTTACATTACGTTTTACTTGTGATTGTGGCTCAGCAATAGCCGAGCACTACGAAAAATACATTACAGACTCATTTAATGTTCCCCTCCACGGAAATCTTTAGTAAAAGGCGAAAGATTTATTCGATTTGAAGGGAAACCAGAGTGCCGATCAACGCACTCACTTCCATACTTATGGCTGCTTCTCTAGTACTTCTGCGCGAGAACGCGGAAAATTCTTTCCCTCTTGTCCACTTCTCTACCGTCAACAGACTTCCAGTGTTATGCAAGCACAAACCGCAAAACTAACTGCCAACGCTGAAATACGTGTCTGCCAAATGAGGTCGCTATTACTCTTTACATAACTATTTTCATCATTTCTGTCACCATCCAAGCTGCTTCATTACCTCACCTGCCGCCAGATGGCAGCACGCCTAATTCCTGTCGGCGACCCACCGTTTGACATACAACGTTCGGCACACAACTGCCCGCAGTGCTCTGCATCTAACACTAATCTCTCTCCTCCCCACCACACTCGTTCACTGAAAAAACTGACAACTAGATAGTTCTTTGTACGCGAAACTAGGCCACATCAGACGCAACGTGTATGTAGATGTGTAGTGCAAGGGAAATATCCCCTGCTCCCACACAACTAATACTAGCTGACAACAGAAACAAAATTTCTGTCGATAGTATTTGAACCAGTCTTATTCATTTGCGAAATTCATGCATTCCTTCTTGCTGGTAACAGTGCCTTGCAAATCACTCAATTCATGTTTTCTAGCCAAACGTGCTGCTCCTGATTGTTTCGTACATCATGCATTAGTGGTCATTATCAAGACTGTGTTGTGTGTCAGCTTTTTATGGTCATCAATTGCACTCTGCTTGTGCTGCTCACTCATTCTTGTAACTCAAAGTACGTCGTTGTCATCCAATCCTAGCACTTGCAGCAGGACAAATCAACTGGCTCGTCACCGTGCCACTCGGGAAACTTCCGCAAGGCTTTCATGACATGTCGCAATCAAAGTCCTTCCACAACATTTCTGCAACGCGGCGGGTCACGATACCGAAAGTATGACTTATGCTTCTGATCTATAATAAAACCACCACTCGGAAAGCGCTACTCCCTTCCCACATCCCTCAGAATGTGGTGAACGATCATCGATTACAACCAAGATGCAATGAATCTCGGTCGCATGCCTCACGCTCAGGGACAGTGCTACCACTCATCATCGTGGTTGCGTCTACTCCAGCTTTGAACTAGAGAGAGTTGAAGACATACTACAGAAATGATCCTGTGAAGTATGATCTTGCTTGCAAGCTATCACCGCTCGCTACTTATGCCACGAGACCGTCAACACGCCCTACGAGAATACGACACACTCTTCACATTCGCGATTTACTTATCGAAGAATTACTTAAGCTCGGACATTCTGCAAAGAACCTAGTTCTACTCCTATTTGGCCGCCATGATCTAACCTTTCCTCACTCAACTATTCTGTGCGCTACCAGTGCTTTTTGCATCCGAAATCAGAGACCATTGCCTCAGGCGAGACTGTATGTAAACACCGCTTGCAGCTCCGGCCGCTAGATGGGGGCCTGGGGCACATACAGTAGCATTCTATGGCGCAAGCAGACATGCCAAATAGTCACTGAAAGAGAAACACACAAGAGGGCAGTCATAGGACACTTGTGCTTTCTTTAAAACCGCCTCTCTCTTCGAAAATTTTCGCACCGCAATAGCGTATTCACCTCGCCCTAACAGTGCCAACTCTTGTCGATATTTGGCCACTTCCTCTTTCGTTTCACCTTGCGTCTTACTTGATACCCCGCCCAACAGCTGCTGATACACGCTACACGCAATTAATGTGTTTCTCTCTGTATCTCTTTTCGCCTACCACGAGTATTGCTTTTCCTCACATGGCAATTATGAAAACACCCACAGCTAAACAAACACTTCCATTCAGCATCACGTCCATACTATCAGTCATACACCAGTAATTTCACAGCTACTTGCTCCACTAATACATTTCTTAATGTTACTGTTAAACAGATGAAGAATCAAAGTATACAACAAGTCTCTATGAACATCACTGTCAGGACATTATACGCATACCATGCCCATCTTTATGCTTCAACTATGATGGCCCATGTGCTATGAATAAAGAAATTTCTCATCAAATATCAAATAATTTTACAACTATATAACTACTCCGACTAGCCCCTTACTAAAACTCTAGATGTTTAGCAATCCCGCCATCAATCTCAGAATAATCGCAAGCAGTGCTTTCATCCCATGAGCACTTCTTTGCAAACAAAACCACAAAACTACTTTTTATACTAGCTTCCTTGTCACAGTGAACAGGGAACTAATGCTAGTGCCCCAGTTTACTCAAAAACTTTTTCGCTTGCAACATATAAACAGCCAACTTGAACCTCTGGGATTTTCAAACACACACAGAAAACTTAATTCCACAGAAATTTAGGAGTAACAGTGGTTGCCTGACATTTTCATACATACTCAAATAGCTACTTCTATGCACTTCACACAATGTTCTCATCATGTTCCACCAGAGAACACAGTTATCACTATGAATGGATTCTGGTAAAAGAGCCTTCAAACCACAAACAGCCTGATCAAAGTGATTATCTCCACATCCTCTGCCAATATCATGTCACTCTATACCTGAGGAGGGAAACTACAATGCAGGGGAAGGAGCTTCGTTGTGAGCACTGTCCTGGTATTTCATCATTAACTCTTCTCAAGCCAAGTATGCACCACCTCTGTGTATGGCTGGGTCAATCAAAAAAGACAAGCAGCATCAACAACTCACAGGACACTATGAACATTTTTACCATTATCTGCACCACCTTCCACTGATTTACTGAAGAAGAAACTGCAAAGTCTGGCCAATTTTGTACACCAGTAATCTTGAAAACATTGGAGTCAACAGCAGATACATAGTTTCCAAGACTGTACCTAGGAACAACCCTTCAATTTCAAGATTTACATCTCACTGAGGCACATCACATCATACCCAAACTACACCTAGCAGGAAATTGCTACTCTATTCATTTCCAGCTATCTATGTCATATTCAACAAATGTCTCCCTCCCACCTACATCTTCTACAAAACTGAGTACATTGTTATGAACAAACAACCAATGCCATATTATGGCAACAATCCAGTGCCACTATTATCCACTCTCTTGAAAACAATTGAAATACTCATCCTGACCAACTATCCACCATCTTCAACCCAAATCTCACTCACACCATACCCACAAATCACAAACTTGTGCAGTAAAAATAATTTTGGGTTTCAAAACTCAATCTACTAATCACATACCAGTATTACTTACAACGCCTATCATTCATCATTCACTTCCAAATATCAGCTTATATGCTGTTGTGCAATTAAAGTGCAAATAAACACTAAACCATATAGCACTGAGGTATAGAAAGCGTTCACCAAGAGTTTCCACAATTATGCCTCTTGTGCCTCACACACACACAAATGTAACAACTCTTCACAATACAAAGCATTCACCTTCACCTCTGCACAATATTGCCTGCCATACATTATCGCAAGCACCACTCACATTACAATTCCTTTATGCTATTTCCAGATTAGTCTCCTGCCATTTATACAACTCAGACATTAAATAGCTCTCTTTCTCTTTACACTATCGTCTAACACACTGCACGCCATTTCAGGGCAAATGTACTTGTTTCATTATACTGCGACATGGCCTGTTACAATTTCAAATCAAGCAAAAACATCTACCTGATCCAACGTGCTCCGCTACTCCACACAACACAATCTACCTCTTCCTATTTACGCACATTATTGCTTACATTACGTTTTACTTGTGATTGTGGCTCAGCAATAGCCGAGCACTACGAAAAATACATTACAGACTCATTTAATGTTCCCCTCCACGGAAATCTTTAGTAAAAGGCGAAAGATTTATTCGATTTGAAGGGAAACCAGAGTGCCGATCAACGCACTCACTTCCATACTTATGGCTGCTTCTCTAGTACTTCTGCGCGAGAACGCGGAAAATTCTTTCCCTCTTGTCCACTTCTCTACCGTCAACAGACTTCCAGTGTTATGCAAGCACAAACCGCAAAACTAACTGCCAACGCTGAAATACGTGTCTGCCAAATGAGGTCGCTATTACTCTTTACATAACTATTTTCATCATTTCTGTCACCATCCAAGCTGCTTCATTACCTCACCTGCCGCCAGATGGCAGCACGCCTAATTCCTGTCGGCGACCCACCGTTTGACATACAACGTTCGGCACACAACTGCCCGCAGTGCTCTGCATCTAACACTAATCTCTCTCCTCCCCACCACACTCGTTCACTGAAAAAACTGACAACTAGATAGTTCTTTGTACGCGAAACTAGGCCACATCAGACGCAACGTGTATGTAGATGTGTAGTGCAAGGGAAATATCCCCTGCTCCCACACAACTAATACTAGCTGACAACAGAAACAAAATTTCTGTCGATAGTATTTGAACCAGTCTTATTCATTTGCGAATTTCATGCATTCCTTCTTGCTGGTAACAGTGCCTTGCAAATCACTCAATTCATGTTTTCTAGCCAAACGTGCTGCTCCTGATTGTTTCGTACATCATGCATTAGTGGTCATTATCAAGACTGTGTTGTGTGTCAGCTTTTTATGGTCATCAATTGCACTCTGCTTGTGCTGCTCACTCATTCTTGTAACTCAAAGTACGTCGTTGTCATCCAATCCTAGCACTTGCAGCAGGACAAATCAACTGGCTCGTCACCGTGCCACTCGGGAAACTTCCGCAAGGCTTTCATGACATGTCGCAATCAAAGTCCTTCCACAACATTTCTGCAACGCGGCGGGTCACGATACCGAAAGTATGACTTATGCTTCTGATCTATAATAAAACCACCACTCGGAAAGCGCTACTCCCTTCCCACATCCCTCAGAATGTGGTGAACGATCATCGATTACAACCAAGATGCAATGAATCTCGGTCGCATGCCTCACGCTCAGGGACAGTGCTACCACTCATCATCGTGGTTGCGTCTACTCCAGCTTTGAACGAGAGAGAGTTGAAGACATACTACAGAAATGATCCTGTGAAGTATGATCTTGCTTGCAAGCTATCACCGCTCGCTACTTATGCCACGAGACCGTCAACACGCCCTACGAGAATACGACACACTCTTCACATTCGCGATTTACTTATCGAAGAATTACTTAAGCTCGGACATTCTGCAAAGAACCTAGTTCTACTCCTATTTGGCCGCCATGATCTAACCTTTCCTCACTCAACTATTCTGTGCGCTACCAGTGCTTTTTGCATCCGAAATCAGAGACCATTGCCTCAGGCGAGACTGTATGTAAACACCGCTTGCAGCTCCGGCCGCTAGATGGGGGCCTGGGGCACATACAGTAGCATTCTATGGCGCAAGCAGACATGCCAAATAGTCACTGAAAGAGAAACACACAAGAGGGCAGTCATAGGACACTTGTGCTTTCTTTAAAACCGCCTCTCTCTTCGAAAATTTTCGCACCGCAATAGCGTATTCACCTCGCCCTAACAGTGCCAACTCTTGTCGATATTTGGCCACTTCCTCTTTCGTTTCACCTTGCGTCTTACTTGATACCCCGCCCAACAGCTGCTGATACACGCTACACGCAATTAATGTGTTTCTCTCTGTATCTCTTTTCGCCTACCACGAGTATTGCTTTTCCTCACATGGCAATTATGAAAACACCCACAGCTAAACAAACACTTCCATTCAGCATCACGTCCATACTATCAGTCATACACCAGTAATTTCACAGCTACTTGCTCCACTAATACATTTCTTAATGTTACTGTTAAACAGATGAAGAATCAAAGTATACAACAAGTCTCTATGAACATCACTGTCAGGACATTATACGCATACCATGCCCATCTTTATGCTTCAACTATGATGGCCCATGTGCTATGAATAAAGAAATTTCTCATCAAATATCAAATAATTTTACAACTATATAACTACTCCGACTAGCCCCTTACTAAAACTCTAGATGTTTAGCAATCCCGCCATCAATCTCAGAATAATCGCAAGCAGTGCTTTCATCCCATGAGCACTTCTTTGCAAACAAAACCACAAAACTACTTTTTATACTAGCTTCCTTGTCACAGTGAACAGGGAACTAATGCTAGTGCCCCAGTTTACTCAAAAACTTTTTCGCTTGCAACATATAAACAGCCAACTTGAACCTCTGGGATTTTCAAACACACACAGAAAACTTAATTCCACAGAAATTTAGGAGTAACAGTGGTTGCCTGACATTTTCATACATACTCAAATAGCTACTTCTATGCACTTCACACAATGTTCTCATCATGTTCCACCAGAGAACACAGTTATCACTATGAATGGATTCTGGTAAAAGAGCCTTCAAACCACAAACAGCCTGATCAAAGTGATTATCTCCACATCCTCTGCCAATATCATGTCACTCTATACCTGAGGAGGGAAACTACAATGCAGGGGAAGGAGCTTCGTTGTGAGCACTGTCCTGGTATTTCATCATTAACTCTTCTCAAGCCAAGTATGCACCACCTCTGTGTATGGCTGGGTCAATCAAAAAAGACAAGCAGCATCAACAACTCACAGGACACTATGAACATTTTTACCATTATCTGCACCACCTTCCACTGATTTACTGAAGAAGAAACTGCAAAGTCTGGCCAATTTTGTACACCAGTAATCTTGAAAACATTGGAGTCAACAGCAGATACATAGTTTCCAAGACTGTACCTAGGAACAACCCTTCAATTTCAAGATTTACATCTCACTGAGGCACATCACATCATACCCAAACTACACCTAGCAGGAATTTGCTACTCTATTCATTTCCAGCTATCTATGTCATATTCAACAAATGTCTCCCTCCCACCTACATCTTCTACAAAACTGAGTACATTGTTATGAACAAACAACAAATGCCATATTATGGCAACAATCCAGTGCCACTATTATCCACTCTCTTGAAAACAATTGAAATACTCATCCTGACCAACTATCCACCATCTTCAACCCAAATCTCACTCACACCATACCCACAAATCACAAACTTGTGCAGTAAAAATAATTTTGGGTTTCAAAACTCAATCTACTAATCACATACCAGTATTACTTACAACGCCTATCATTCATCATTCACTTCCAAATATCAGCTTATATGCTGTTGTGCAATTAAAGTGCAAATAAACACTAAACCATATAGCACTGAGGTATAGAAAGCGTTCACCAAGAGTTTCCACAATTATGCCTCTTGTGCCTCACACACACACAAATGTAACAACTCTTCACAATACAAAGCATTCACCTTCACCTCTGCACAATATTGCCTGCCATACATTATCGCAAGCACCACTCACATTACAATTCCTTTATGCTATTTCCAGATTAGTCTCCTGCCATTTATACAACTCAGACATTAAATAGCTCTCTTTCTCTTTACACTATCGTCTAACACACTGCACGCCATTTCAGGGCAAATGTACTTGTTTCATTATACTGCGACATGGCCTGTTACAATTTCAAATCAAGCAAAAACATCTACCTGATCCAACGTGCTCCGCTACTCCACACAACACAATCTACCTCTTCCTATTTACGCACATTATTGCTTACATTACGTTTTACTTGTGATTGTGGCTCAGCAATAGCCGAGCACTACGAAAAATACATTACAGACTCATTTAATGTTCCCCTCCACGGAAATCTTTAGTAAAAGGCGAAAGATTTATTCGATTTGAAGGGAAACCAGAGTGCCGATCAACGCACTCACTTCCATACTTATGGCTGCTTCTCTAGTACTTCTGCGCGAGAACGCGGAAAATTCTTTCCCTCTTGTCCACTTCTCTACCGTCAACAGACTTCCAGTGTTATGCAAGCACAAACCGCAAAACTAACTGCCAACGCTGAAATACGTGTCTGCCAAATGAGGTCGCTATTACTCTTTACATAACTATTTTCATCATTTCTGTCACCATCCAAGCTGCTTCATTACCTCA